>NC_079201.1:42189455-42381455 GCF_029499605.1 Hyla sarda
CTGGCTGGAGGTGGATCCTCTGTGCCAGAGAGGGATTGGCGTGGACCGTGTCGGTGGACCGGTTCTAAGTTGCTACTGGTATTCACCAGAGCCCGCCGCAAAGCGGGATGGTCTTGCAGCGGCGGTAGCAACCAGGTCGTATCCACCGGCAACGGCTCAACCTCTCTGACTGCTGAGATAAGCGCGGTACAAGGAAGTAGACAAGAGCAAGGTCGGACGTAGCAGAAGGTCAGGGCAGGCAGCAAGGATCGTAGTCAGGGGCAACGGCAGGAGGTCTGGAACACAGGCTAGGAACACACAAGGAAACGCTTTCACTGGCACGATGGCAACAAGATCCGGCAAGGGAGTGCAGGGGAAGTGAGGTATAAGTAGGGAAGCGCACCGGCCCTTTAAATCGCAAAGTCCCGGCGCGAGCACAGACGGGGAACGGGTCTGGTAAGCGAGTCGGGATGCGCATCGCGAGCGGGCGCGTCCCGCATCGCGAATCGCATCCCGGCTGGGAACATTATCGCAGCGCACCCCAGGTCTGACCGGGGCGCTGCGAATAGGAGAACGCTGTGAGCGCTCCGGAGAGGAGCGGGGACCCGGAGCGCTCGGCGTAATAATTGGGATAATGAGGGAATAACACACACCTGGCCATGGAACAGCTGAGAAGCCAATTGTCCCATTACTTTTGGTCCCTTAACAAGTGGGAGGCACATATGCAAACTGTTGTAATTCCTACACCGTTCACCTGATTTGGATGTAAATACCCTCAAATAAAAGCTGACAATCTGCAGATAAAGCACATCTCCTTCGTTTCAAATCCATTGTGGTGGTGTATAGAGCCAAAAATGTTAGAATTGTGTCGATGTCCCAATATTTATGGACCTTACTGTATCTCGTATGGCTCTTATCATGCTGGCATGAAGGGAGATGCTGTGAAAATACTTTTCAGGACAGGGCCACCATATTTACCCTTCCTTTTAAATTGGTCCTAGGTTTATACTCAACTCCCTATAATAATTTGGAAAGCACTGGGGTGAGAGTGGAGAGGGCCTTTTAAACCTCTTTTTCATGTCCCTTTTGTGATGAAGGATTCATAGAAACAGAATTAATAGTGGCAATATTTATTTATTTATTGTAAGTATTACTGCTTAAAGTCTGGAAGTAGTAATTTGTCTGATGACAGGCTATGTAAAGTGCTTCGGGCTCTATAAAAAAAAAAAAAAGTTATAAAAAATAAATATTACATAAACGATTTGCATTAATTGCTGCGCTGTGGGCAATCTTCACCTGAGTGTACAGATTGAAGAATCCTTCTACTGGCACCCCATGTACCTTGAGTGTAGTGCCATTTTTTGTAATAAATTGCCACCATCTGTGAGCATGACTAATGTAACTAGTACTGCTCTTTATGCCTGGAAAACCTCTCACAGGCAGCATGAGAAAGTTCATTTTAAGCTCTTGCGGCATTGCAAAGAGCTGAGGAGAGCAGTGTTGGAACACTGATCTGTGAGTGCCAAGGAACCTGACAGGTTCCCTTTTTATAGTGGGTTTCTACTCATTCAAAATAAGATATTAATTTACAGTTGTGCAAAAAAAATTTAATATCCTTTGAGAATTGGTGATATATGTGTACTGTTTGTGAAGAAAACATGAGTGAACAGGCAAAAACATTTTTTATTTCTTAGGGGATTCATATTCAACTGTAGGTTTTAACAGAATGGCACAATCCCAAAACAAACCATGGCAAACAAAAACAATTATTTCTCCTTGTTCAAAAGCCTGCATACCATTAGTTCTTAATATAGTGTATTTACACCATCATCAATGACTGCATGCAGTCTTTTGTAATAGTTTTCTATGAGGCCCAAATTATTGCATTTGGTATAGCTGCCTATTCCTCTTGGCAGACTGTCTCCAGATCCTGCAAAGTCTTTGGTCCTCTTGCATTTGCCACTGGTTTGAGATCTCCCCAGGGTGGCTTGATGATATCAAGGTCAGGAGACTGATGGCCACCCCAGTGGTTATAGCAGTAAAAAGTAAAGGTTCTTAAGGTTCAATTCAGCATTGTTCTTAGGGTCATTGTTGTGCTGGAAAATCTAAGAGCATCCCATGCTAACTTTCTTATAGAAGAATGCAAATTGATGGCCAGTATTTTCTGATAACCTGCTGCCTTCATATTATAAATTTTCACAAAATTCCATGTGCCCTTAGAGCTTATACCCGCCCCCCTAAAAAAAAAAAATAAGTAAGCCATCATCCTGTTTCTCACTGGGCATGGTTTTGTCGAGACTAATTGGAAAATTAGCCTTATGGTCACAACCATGAAGGTGGGAATTTATTAAAACCTGTGTAACAAAAAAAAAAAAAAACTCATCTTAGGCTGGGTTCACACCACGTTTTTCAAATACGGTTACCGTATACGGTTTTCCGCTAAAAAACGTATGGCAAAAACCGTATGCAACCTTATACAACCGTATGACTCCAAATTAAACCGTATACGGTTTTTCCCCGTACGGTTCTATCCGTTTGCATCAGTTTTTGCGCGCGGTTTTGCTATTTTGTTGGAATCAGTTTTCCATCAATTTAATAAAGTTACTATTGTTCTATTGAAATTCCAATCTGCGCATGTGTCAACTCCAAATACGGATTAGAAAAACCGTATACAACCGTATTCTGAAATTCTGTGTACGGTTCTCATAGACAGCAATGTTAAAAGAACCGCATACGGTTCGCATACGGTTTTCCAAGCGGAGGCAAAAACGTGGTCGACAGCGTATCCAAGGCAAAACGGATGCAACCGTACACAACATTTGGAATACGGTTTACAATGCATTCTCTATGCATACGGTTTCGGATACGGTCGTATACGTTTTTTTGCGGAAAACCGTATACGGTTACCATATTTGAAAAATGTGGTGTGAACCCAGCCTTAGAGGTAAAATTCCTTTCAAACTCCAAATATGGCAGTCAGAATAAATCCCTGGATCAACCTTCTTTCCCTATAAATCTAATATCCATAACCTGTAATGTTATTACTCTCCAAAAATGCATCCAGGCCCCTTTTGAACTCTTTTACCGAGTTCCCCATGACCACCTCCTCCGAGAGAGAGTTCCACAATCTCACTGTTCATTCAGTAAAGAACCCTCGTCTGTGCTGGTGTAGAAACCTTCTTTCCTCTAAACGAAGAGGATGCCCCCTTGTTATAGATACAGTCCTGGGTATAAATAGATCATGGGAGAGATCTCTGTACTGTCCCCTGATATATTTATACATAGATATTAGGTCGCCCCTAAGCCTTCTTTTTCTAAACTAAATAACCCTAATTCTGATAATCTTTCTGGGTACTGTAGTCCTCCTATTCCCCGTATTACCCTGGTTGCCCGTCTTTGAACCCTCTCCAGCTCCACTATATCTTGTACACTGATGCCTAGTACTGTACACAGTATTCTATGTGTGGTCTGACTAGTGATTTGTACAGTGCTAGAATTATTTCCTTGTTGTTGGCATCTATGCCCCTATTGATGCACCCCATGATTTTATTTGCATTGGCAGCAGCTGCCCGACACTGGTCACTACACCTAAATTTACTGTTAACTAAGACCCCTAAGTCCTTTTCCAGGTCAGTCGTCCCAAAGCTCCAACCTATCCAGATCCATTTGTAACAGCGCACAGTCCTCTCTATTGTGTTGACCAATGTACAGAGTTTAGTATCATCTGTAAAGGTTGCTACTTTACTATTGAACCCCTCTACAAGATCATTAATGGATATATTAAATATAATTGGACCCAAGAGAGGAGTAGAGCCTCTTATTTTACAGTCTTTTTTTTAAATAAAAGTAGCAATCTGATTGGTATGAGCAACTGCACCACTCTCCTCTACATAGGTTTTGATAACTTCCCCATGGTTGTGACCATTTTAACCTGTGTGTTTGTAACAAGACAAAACATTGAAAGGTATGTAAACTTTTGATCAGGGCCATTTGGATCATTTCTTTTATCATTATGATTTAAACAGAAACTAAAACTAGTATGTGATAATAAATGGCTTCATATGGTCACTATTCATAAAGAGCTTGTTGCACCAGTTTTCTGCATGTAATTATATAGTGCTTGCTGAGACAACATTATTACCCAATACTTTCAGTTTTTTCTATTACCTTTTTTAAAAGTTATTCCCTACCTGTAGCCTATGTGCTTGGTTTGAATGTTCCACAGTGTTCCTGACAAGTTAAATTAGGATCACGCATGCTCAGTTGATTTTCCTATTTTCCATCTCTGTGCTGCTTTTCTCCTCTGCTCAGATTGCTTCTTTTTTTTTTTTTTTTATTTTTTTTTTTTTAATAAGGCCACTTAGGAATGAAAGAAGAAATTTAGTTGCAACTACTCCATTTTTACTCTGCACACTTTTTAATAAATCTCTCCCAGTTTTTTTTTTTTTTCATAAGTCAGATTTCTAAACAAATGGCAACATTTCACAATTTCTGATAGTGTATGCTAAATGGGATTAACAATAACCCTGATGGACACTGATTTGATCAGGTCTTAAGCATAAAAATTCCACTTACAGCTTATTTTCTGAATATGGTATTACTTTAGTACATTTCTATGGAGCTATGAGTATACTGGGATCATATTTTCGATTAATTGAATGCTGTATATTAAGCCATTCTCTATATTGGTGTTTTTTCTCTTACTTACTAAATTGTTCTTACTTGCAGGCTCGACATGCAACATATGGTATTAGGAAATGCTTTCTTTTCCTCCTACAGTGTCAGCTGACACTTGTGATTGTGCAGGTAAGCTTCACATGACTTAGGCAGATTCACTTATTTAAATGGGCACTGTCGGATACAAAAACTTTTGATATGTTGTAAAGCAAAGCATGCAAAACCAATAGGTTTTGCAATTGCTTTCATTAGAAAATTTTCAGTATTTCATACTGAGAAAGCCAGTCAAACAACTGCCCCCTGCCTGCTTGGACACATACTAGTCCTGCTGTGTCCATGCATCATCACCTATGTCATGGACACACTTCCTTGGTTGACAGCTCTGAGCGCAGGGCTCACAGCTGGAGGAAAAATCCTCCCACTGTCAGCTTGTGTCCCACTACTGTCATTGAGGACAAGCTGGGAATTGTAGATTTGCTAATGCTAGAGGAGATGTGAGCAGACAGCATACTGAGGGAGGGGGCAGAGACCTGCACAGTGATGCCCCCTCCCTTTGAGAGGAATTCAGACTAGTGAGCTAAATTAAAAGTGTATTAAAAAAAATACATAAAGGTGCTAGACACATAAAAATTAGATGTACATGGTATGGATTAGGTACTGAGTGATATATTTAAAAAAAAATGTTTTTTTGTTGGATCTGATGGGTACGCTTTAATTTTTTATCTTCACCTGTAAAACTAGTTGACAATGAAGAGAAGTATATTAAGTATAATGATAGACCATGAGCATTGAGTGTAGTAGCAATATATTGTGAGCCAATGAAGAGATGAGATCAGAAAGAGTTTGTAAAACTCTGTCATAGTTACATAGTTCTTAAGGTTTAAAAAAGACCATCAAGTTCAACCTATAACCTTATTTTGTCCCTCCTGTGTTGATCCAGAAGAAGGCAAAAAACCCTTATGAGGCTGATGCCAACTGCCCCATACTAGGGAAAAGAAAAAAATCCCTTCCCAACTCCAAATATCAGAATAAATCCCTGGATCAACGTTCTGTCCCTATAAATCTATTATCCATACCTTGTAATGTTATTACTCTCCAGAAAAACTTCCATAGTCTCACTGCTCTTACACTAAAGAACCCCCATCTGTGCTGGTGTAGCAACCGTCTTTTTTCCAGATGTAGAGGATGCCCCCTTGTTATAGATACAGTCCTGGGTATAAATTGATCATGGGAGAGATCTCTGTACTGTCCCTTGATATACATAGTTATTAGGTCGCCCCTGAATTGTATTTTTTTCTAAACATAACAACCCCAATTCTGATAATCTTTCTGGGTACTGTAGTACTCCCATTCCCCTTATTACTCTGGTTGTCCGTCTTTGAACCCTTTCTAGCACCACTATATCTTTCTTGTACACAGGTGCCCAGTACTATACACAGTATTCCTTATGTGGTCTGACTAGTGGTTTGTACAGTGGTAGAATTATTTCCTTGTTGTGGACATCTATCCCCCTTTGGATGCACCCCATGATTTTATTTGCCCTGGCAGCAGCTGCCTGACACTGGTCACTACAGGTAATTTTACTGTTAACTAAAAGTCCTTTTCCAAGTCATTCGTTCCCAGTGTTTTACTATTTAGTACACACAGCCTGTATTTTTCTTCCCCATGTGCATAACCTAACATTTATCAGTGTTGAACCTCATCTGCCACTTCCCAGCCCAAGCCTCCAACCTATCCAGATCCATTTGTAACAGTGCACTGTCCTCTCTTGTGTTAACCACTTTACAGGGTATCGTCTGCAAAGATTGATACTTTACTATACAACCCCTCTACAAGGTCATTAATAAATATATTAAAAAGAATAGGACCTAAAGGTGTCATCAGAAATGTTCGGGCCCTTACACTGCCCCCAGCGCTAGTGCCCTCGGGTAGGAGATGCAGAAGCAGGAGACAGCTGTTTAAACCTCCTCTGTGCTTGAGCTTGCGCAGGGGGGTACAGCTGGGGCCCGGGCCTCCGTAGCAGCCTAAAATGAAATGGAAGAGTGCTCCATAGCGTAAAACCACCAATGTAAGGTCCAATTAATGGATAGAGGTAACCCTTACCAGAGGCGGTTGTGTGGGCTCACACACAACAATGGTCAGCGTGAGTAAGTGATAAAGCCCGTCTGCAGCCTCCCCGACCATAGGAACAATACATGGTATAGACTTCCTGGAAGCGGTGGGATTCAACGGCACTGACAGGGAGTGGACACGTCAGGTGAGTAAAAGGAAGTTTTATTGGAACAATGTGACGCGTTTCACCACACTTGCGCGGCTACATCAGGCATGACAAACTAAGTGAGCAGGGATCTATATACAGAGTAATATTAACTCTTTCATAACCTGTGATGCAGCTTAACAATTGTATGAAGGCAATACAATTACAAAATTATACCAAGGAACTATATTAACAAAATATAGAAAAACACAAAATTCTCACTAATAATTAAAATATAGCATAAAAACATATATACCAATATATTGATATATCTCACAGACAATACTAAAAAGGAATATAAAATCAACAGAATGCCAAGTGGAATGTACCGTATATGTGTTATTGATACATTAATATGCCCAAGAGAAAAAACTCATACTCAATTTTCGTCTACATTTACATTCTTAAGAGTTTTTTCTCATGGGCATATTCATGTATAATTAACACATATACATTCCACTTGGCATTCTGTTGATTTTATATTCTTTTTTTGGTATTGTTTGTTAGATATTTCAATATATTGGTATATATGTTTTTATGCTATGTTTTAATTATTAGTGAGAATTTTGTGTTTTTCTTTATTTTGTTAATATAGTTCCTTTGTATAATTTTGAAATTGTATTGCCTTCATACAATTGTTAAGCTGCATCACAGGTTACGAAAGAGTTAATATTACTCTGTATATAAGATCCCTTCCCACTTCGTTTGTCATGCCTTTGTCAAGCACAGTGAAACGCGTTGCATTTTTCCAATAAAACCTGCTTTTACTCACCTGATGTGTCCACTCCCGGTCAGCGCCGTTGAAACTCACCGCTTCCTGGAAGTCTATACCATGTATTATTCAGTGTGATGGCTCTTTTACACATGCCTACTATCGGGAAGGAGTATTCAGAGAAAAACTCATTCATCCAATTAGCCTATGTAAATGGGCCTTTAAAGGCAATCCGACAGATTGTTCACCCACACTAAACCCCATACACAGGGTTATGGTGTGGGTGAACATGAGTAGGGCACAAGTGTCACTTTGTGACAGGAAAAGGTTTACAGCCGGGGACCGAAATGGGAAATCGGGGGGGGGGGGGGGGGGCACCACCGAAGCGCTGTAGGGTAAGTCAAGGTTTATTAAGTAAGGTAAGTAAAGGTTTGCTGTTAAGTGGGCAAAGTTCTACATACCTTAGTGTGGAATTTAAAAGATATAGGCACTTATTTACTAAGCTGATACCAACACTTTTTATCTAGTTTTTGGACAAAACTTTAGGCGCATGCCTGTGCGACAGATGTGTGCCTAAAAAAAGCAGAAAATTTCAGAAATCGCTCTGTGTTTTAGAATTTCCTACAATGGGGCATGGCTTCTCCAAAAAGGGGCTTAACCTGACATTTTCCTGGAAATCCACCGTTTATTGTCCGAAACCCGAGAAAAAAACAGAAGAGTGATTGTAGAAAACCTGACTGCCAGAGGCTGGTGTAAAAACTGGTAAAATGGAGTGTTTGTTTCCCAAGCATAAATATTATGGCTAATATAATGTTAAACTAAATTAAAGAAACTTGTTCGACTTTAATTACCTGTAATCCAGACATATATTCTGTAGTTAATTTGATCAATGTTCCAAAAAGTACAACCAAGTGTGAATAAATTTGCTGGGGGTAAACAAAGTGAAGGCTGGAAGTTGGAGTTAGACAAACAGCTGTTTGACTAAGACTACAAATCACAGCATGCCCTTTGGCTATGTTAGGATGTTGAGAGTTGTTTATGCATAAGTTTGTATCACAAAGTGCATTTGGCTCTTGCATGACTAAAACTTCACCTTACCAGTGATGTCCAAATTGTGGCCCTCCAGATATTGCTCAACTACAAATCCCAGCATAACCAGACAGCAAAAGACCATCTGGACCACCATCTGGAGGGCCACAGTTTGGACATGCCTGCCTTAGACACACAGGCAAAGGGAATGCTAGTACTGTTCTTTTGTTAGTCTTCAGCTGTTGCATAAGTACAACTCCCAGCATGGCTTTGGGACAAAAAAATGTGGGGGGAAAAACCCCACCTCCTCTTCTGGTCTGAGAGAAGCGAGCGAGAGAGACCACACCACAGCAAGCAGCAATGAATAAGCAAGACATTTCAAATGCCTTCGCAGAATTCCTAAAAAGCCATTTTCCCCAGGATATCAATTGGTTGGGTATCCAGGAAAAATAGGACTCTGCCAGGCGCTTCTCCTCTAGGTATTGAAAGTCCAGACCACACAAGATGGATGCAGGGACAATCACTTTATTAGCACCAATAAAGTGATTGTCCCTGCATCCATCTTGTGTGGTCTGGACTTTCAATACCTAGAGGAGAAGCGCCTGGCAGAGTCCTATTTTTCCTGGATACCCATCCAATTGATGTTCATTTACTGGAGTGACCCAGAGCCACTTGAGAAGGACGCCTCGGCTTGCTGACCTCAATCTTCATTGTCATACTACGGGAACTTCACGGTGTTGCGCCAGCAGCGCAACATCTTCTGGTAAGCAGAATCAAACCTTTTTGTTTTCTTTCTAATTTCATTTTCCCCAGGATGGGGAAGATACCCCTCAGCATCCAACTTCCCCTCAACGATGCACGAGTATGCCTTCACCTGAAAGCAAAGGTATTCTTTCCAGTCAGGTTGCAGTGCCTCCTGACTCGGAAGGTGATGAAGGGGATGACCGAGATGAGGATTTCCTTCCCCCTGATGATGGCAGTCGCAAACAGCGTTTCAGACCAGCAGAGAAAACATTTTTGGTGGAAGACCAGGTTGAAATAGAATGCAAGTGATTTCTGTGGCAAAAACAAGGAATACAGTTGTGCAAGAAATAATAAAAGAAACACAGATAAACACAATGCAAACATCCAACACAACAGCATTTAATATACTCATTTAGGGCAAATTTATTCACACTTGGTTGCAGTATTCGGAAAATTGATAAAATGAACTACAGAATATATGTCCAAATTACAGGTAATTAAAGTCAAACAAGTTTTTTTTTATTTAGTTTAACATTATTTAAGCATATTAGCCATAATATTCATGCTTTTTATACCTGCCTCCAGCAGTTGGGTTTTCTAAAATCACTCTTCTCTATTTTTTTCTTGGGTTTCGGACAATAAACCGTGGGGTTCCTGGAAAAGTTACTCCCCTTTTTGGAGAAACCACACCCCTTTGTAGGGATTTCTAAAACACTGATTTCTGAAATTGTCTGCTTTTTTTAGGGGCACGATTGTCGCACCTAAAATTATGTCCAAAAACCCGATAAAAAGTGTCGGCTTCAGCTTAGTAAATAAGGGCCATAGTGCGAGAGAAACCATTTTTCAGAGGCTTCATGCAAAAAGGAAAGCAAGAATCTAATTGGTTGTTGTTGGCAACTACACCACTTTCCTTTTTCACAAGCTTTGATTCATTTCCTACTATATATTCAGTTCATGGCATAATACAGCTATGTGCATTACACTAAATGGTTATCTTCATGTGTGTGCTAAAAGATATGATGTATAATAAATGTAATAAAAATCACGTAACTTGTTTTTTTGTCTTCCCTTAGTTCCTGGCTTGTCTAATCCAGCTACCTCCTTGCCTCAGTACTACAGATATTTTATGGCTGTCTTGTTTTTGTTTTCCATTACTTAGGTGAGTGTGTTTGCTTTAACGGCCCAAAAAAAATCTCTCTCTCTCTCTCTCTCGCCTGGGACTTAGCACACCAGGACGTACATGTCTGTCCTGCATCCCGATGCAGCTATAAAGTGAGTGCAGAAGCTGCGCTCACAACATAGACCGCAGATCAGCTAAGATGGTGGGCTGTGGTCTCCTTACCTGCCTCCTGCCCTCATCATGGGGTCTTTTTCTCCGGTCTGCCTTCAAGCAGACCAGAGAAGTAGATCTGAGATACCAATGATCAGTGCTATGCATATGCACTGTTCAGTATTAGCAATCTAATGATTGAAAAAAAAATCAATTGAGATAAAAAATCTGATTGCCATAAAAGAGTTTTAAAGGGTACCTTTCATCAAAAAAACTTTTGATGTATTATAGATTAATGTATGCAGAATAACTTTCCAATTGCATGTTATTAAAAAAAAAATATGCATCTTTCTATTTAATTTTCCACAAAAACTAGAGGTCTCTCTACCAGTCCTGGCCGCTAGCCCTTTTTTATAGATTTCAGACTCATGCTGGAGTCCTAAATCTCAGACTGCAGCCAGGAAACATACAAGCTCAGGGCTGCTCCCTGCCTGTCAATCAGACAGGCAGGAGCCAGTACTGTGCTCATATCACAGCAGGGCATACTCCTGACTCTGCCTTACTGCATGCCCTCATTCATTTTACTATCTGAGCTCTGATCTTTCTTCTCTCTGCACATGCAGTTGTAAACAAAGAGGAGAAGATTCAGAGCTGCTAGCTGAGCTTGTCTGTGTCCTGGCTGCAGTCTGAGATTTAGGACTCCAGCATGAGTCTGAAATCCATAAAAAGGGCTTGGGCCAGGACAGGTAGGGAGACCTCTAGTGGTCATTTTTTCAAAGTGGAAAATTAAATAGAAAGAAGCATATTTTTTAATAACATGAAATTGGAAAGTTATTTTGCATACATTAATCTATAATATATCAAAAGTTTTTTTGATGAAAGGTACCCTTTAATAAAAGTGAATAAGCACCTCCCAAATAAAAAAATATCTCTTCCCATTTTACAATACTTGACATTGTCGTGTGCGCCAATGTCCAAGCTATTAAAATATGTTAAAGATCCCGTACAGTGAATGATGTAAACATAAAAAAACGAAGTCCAAAAATACTGATTTTTTTTCTCTCGCATCATATATATATATAAATATATATATATATATATATATATATATATATATATATATATATATATATAAATGAATTAAAGTCGATCAAAAAGAACCATGAAAACCAAAATACCTATAAAAACTACACATCATGGCACAAAAAATGAGCCCTCATATGTTCCCGTATACAGAAAAATAAAAAAGTTTTAGGGGTCAGAAGAGGACAATTTTAAATATACTGATTGTGTTCAATAAACTTTCTTCTTATATAAGTAGTACAGTAATAGAAAAACTACATATATCGGGTATCGTTTTAATCGCATTGAGCTACAGAATAAAGAGAACATATGATTTTTGCCATGAGAAAAGATGGAAGACAGCACCCCAAGGCAAAAATGCTGAAAAGGCAAGTGTTTATGCAAGTCTGTGGGAGGGGGCATGGTGGCCATCACACCCACTCATAGACTTGTATTGAAGGGGCGGGACGTGACAGCATAAGGTGGCGGGGCTGTGATGTCATGATACTCTGGCCCCTGTATCGCCAGTCATCAGACATGGAGCGAACTTTGCTTCGTGCAGCAGATGACACTGGGTGCTGCAGGAGAGATTGCGTGGGTTCCCATCGACAGGACCCCCGCGATCCAACATCTTATCCCCTATCCTTTGGAGGGCCTTAACACTTTATTATTCTATCCACAGACCCATATGAGAGCTTGTTTTTTGCGTGACCAATTGTACTTCATAATTACATCAATTATTTTAGGATATTCACAGAAACCAATAATCAATATATATGGAAAATGTGTTTGTGCAAAAAAAAAAATAGAGAATTATATCACAAAAGCACCTCCACTAAAATGTAACTTTTAAATGTACCTGTCGTTAGCAAAATACTACTAAATGTATATTTGTAAAATACATTGGTTAAAAAATGTGTATATTTTGGGGTGACTTCAGCTATTGCCTGTGAGTCTCTGTGATGAGAATAAAATACAGGAAGTGTGTACGGGACAAGCAGGGCTCTGTGCAGGCTCCTGGCTTCTCCTGTGTGAGCTGGGGGCATGTCACTGAGCCTCAGTGCACAGAGCCCAGCTTGTCCTCACATACTTCCTGTATTTGAAATCCTCCCAGAGACACACAGGCAATAGCTGCAGGGACAAAAAGTATACACATTTTTTAATTAATGTATATTACAAATATACATATGTTATTTTCTAGTTTTACACTTTAATAATAAGCCTATTAAAATAATTACCCCATTACAAAATCAGTAGCAGAGTTATGACCTATAATCATCCCAACTCCTTCATTGCTCTGGGCCATGCAGATAGATCAACCCAAACACCAATAAAGAAAAGAAATGCACAGCGATCAGAAGCTGGTAAACTAATGGACATATCACCACATGAAAGGGATAAACAACCCTGCATGTGCAATAATGTACAGTTGGGCACAATGTCCATCAAAAACCATTACCCCAGAAAGACAACACAATTATGAATTAGAAATGAATAAAAGGTCCAAATAATGAATAACCCTGTGCCAACGCATTTTACCCGTATTTTAACAAGATGCTCAGGAGACACATCTGGGCATCAGCAGAACAATATAAAGTATGTCAGGTGTAAATTGACATCAGTATGAAAAGCAAACTAAAAATTAGTCCTTAATAGAAGGACAAAACGGCCCCTGATAAGGCTACTCACTGTTCCCTATAGTCACGATACATGTGGAGGTGTGGTTTTGGATTGACATTGTGCCCAACTGTACATTATCTCATATACAGGGTCGTTTATCCCTTTTATGTGGTGATGTGTCCATTGGTTTACCTGCTTCTGGTCACTGTGCATTTATTTTCTTTATTGGTGTTTGAGTTGATATAGCTGATAAAGGAGTTTGGATGATTGTAGGTCATAACTTTGCTATTGGTTTTGTAATGGGGTAATTATTTTAGTAGGCTTATTATTTAAAGTTAAGTTTTAGTGTTGGTGCGTCTGTAATATAATCATTAATTATTTTACCATAAAATGTATGGACGAAACCCAAACAATATTATTTGTGTGGGTAAATTTTAAAGAAGACCGCAATTTTGCAGTTGTTTTTTTTTTTTTACTCTTGCACTTCATGGTAAAACTGACATGTTTTCTTTATTCTGCGGGTCAATATGGCCAAAATGATACACATTGTTTATGCATTTCTAATATTGTACTGCTTTAAAAAATAAATAAAGTCAACTTTTATGTATGTTTAAAATTGGTCTATTCTGACCCCTATAACTTCCTTATTCTTTCGTATACAGGGATTTAGGAGGGCTATTTTTATGCTCCGTGATCTGTAGTTTTTATCGGTACTACTTTTGCGTATCTGAATCACTGTTTGAACATTGTGTGAGGGGCTTACTGAATATTTTTTTTTACTTTTTATTTTACATTGTTTATGTTCCTATAGGAGACTATGTATAGCAATCATTTGATTGCTAATACTGTTCAGTGCAACATATAGGCATAACACTGTTCAGTAGTTTCTGTAATCTACTTCTGTGGTCTGCCAGAAGGCAGACCAGAGAAGAAGATTGCAGCAGAGCGGCAGGAGGGAGACCTCCGGCCACCATCTTGGCTCAACAGATGTTCGTTTGCCATTACCAACGGGTCCTTATTTGTTAATAGCAGCCAGGACACTCTGTTTATGTACAGGGCGTAAATGTACGTCCTGGTATGTGATGTACATTCACTTTAATGGTCAATGAGGGGTTTATCCAGAAGTAGAAAAACATAGCTTCTTTCTTGTAAATACAGTGCTGGACCTGTGTAATATTACAACCCTTTTCCATTTAGCTTAATGGAGCTATGCATCAATGCTAAACAGTATAGTACATTTTGGTAATTATTCCCCATAGTTTTAATGTTATATGTCTGACCAATTTTACTTTCTTTTGAAAAATCTTCAGCTTATAGTGAAACGCTTTAGACCATAACAGGACATCATATGCCAATGTTCCTGCAAATATTAATTACCCCTTAATGACTAGGACAATTTTTGTTTCCCTATTTGTTTCTCATTTCCTTTTCCATTCTAAGAGCCATAACTCTGTAATTTATTAAAGTGGTACTCCCATGTAAAACTTTTTTTTTTTTTATGAACTGGTGCCAGAAAGTTAAACAGATTTGTAAATCACTTCTATTAAAAAAATCTTAATCCTTCCAGTACTTTTTAGGGGCTGTATACTAAAGAGAAATCCAAAAAAGAAATGCATTTCCTTTGATGTCATGACCACAGTGCTCTCTGCTGACCTCTGCTGTCCATTTTAGAAACTGTCCAGAGCAGGAGAAAATCCCCATAGCAAACATATGCTGCTCTGGACAGTTCCTAAAATGGACAGCAGAGAGCACTGTGGTCATGACATCGGAGGAAATGCATTTCTTTTTTGGATTTCTCTTTAGCCCCTAAAAAGTACTGGAAGGATTAAGATTTTTTAATAGAAGTAATTTACAAATCTGTTTAACTTTCTTGTACCAGTTGATTTAAAAAAAAAAAGTTTTCCACGGGAGTACCCCTTTAAGGAAGCCTAATGAGTGCTTATTTTTTTAGACCAATTATACTGTTTAATAGCATCCTAAATTTTACCATAAATTGTAATGCAAAACTAGAGTGACCTTGTAAAAGAACAAAACACAATCCTGAACATTTTTGGATGTTTACTTTTTTATGCCATTCACTGAAGGGAAAATTACAGGTTTTCTTTATTCTGTAAGTCGGTACGATTACAGCATAACACAATTTCTATAGGTTTGGTAGTGTTTTACAAATTTTAAAATACGGTAATTAAAACAAAATAAAAAAAAAGCCTTCACACTGCCATATTTTGACCCCTGTGGCTTTTTTATGGAGCTGTGCGGGGGCTCCAGTGGTCGGACCCCATGATCAGACACTTATGCCCTATCTTTTGAATAGGGGATACTTTTTTTTTTTTTTATAACTGGATTACCCCTTTAATGAGGTTGCAAAGTAACACATTCATCGTGAGCAAAACCCAATGTGGATAAATTGGGTTATTTAGTTTCATGGCTGAAAAGCTTGAAAACTAGGGGTAGAGGAAGAGCAATGTAACTTGGCTGGATTGAGACCATGCATTTCTATGTCTCATACTGCTGCAATATCCATGTTTTGTAAACATAAAATGCTTTTTTCTTCTCTCTTTGGGCCCCTATCATTCATTCCTCAAATTTTATTAACCCTGAAAAACAGATCAGTGTTTATAAGATGGATTAGCAGCTTACTGAGGGATCAAACAGGTCTGTGAAGAGGGGAGTGGCAAAATGCTTCAGAGTGTAATGATTGGAGAGGTCCAGAAGTAAACAGGAAAGACACTACAAAAGTGTTCTGTAAAAAAAGATCTCATCCCAGTTCTTGATTCACAGCTTAGACTGCTCAGTACTGCTTTATAATGTCCTACATGCATATAAATGATATAATGGCCAGAAATAGGGCTACATGCACGTCAATTTATGCTGAAAAGTTACTTGAAATGACAGGTACAGATCAAGTTAATATTAACCTGCTTGTTTTGTCCCGTTTTTATTCTCTCATCCTCTGTAGTGTTTCTCTCCTTGGAAAGCCAGCTGACAATTCAATAATGACTGTAGCAACTGGAAAAAACCTTCACTCTATACCTAAAAAGGTAAACCTAAAATGTAATAATGGTGAAAAAAATCCATATTATTATTTATTTTAAATCATGTTTTTTGCTTTGTGGACATTTTGCTCTAAATTTGCTTATACATTCATTGACAAAAAAATAATGCACCAAGAAGGAGTTGCTGGAATCGAATGAAACTGTATATACAGTCATGACCGTAAATGTTGGCACCCCTGATATTTTTCAAGAAAATGAAGTATTTCTTGCAGAAAAGGATTGCAGTAACAATTTTTTTGCTATACACATGTTTTTTCCCTTTGTGCGTATTGGAACTAAACCAAAAAAGGCAAATTGGACATAATGTCACACCAAACTCCCCAACTCCACAACTTTTAAAATTGTGGAAAAATAAGATTGTTTCAGAGGACTTGAGAACCAAAATTGTGGGAAAATATCAACAATCTCAAGGTTACAAGTCTATCTCCAGAGATCTAGATTTGCCTTTGTCCACAGTACGCAACATTATCAAGAAGTTTGCAACCCATGGCACTGTAGCGAATCTCCCTGGTTGTGGACGGAAGAGAAAAATTGATGAAAGGTGTCAACGCAGGATAGTCCGGATGGTGGATAAGCAGCCCCAAACAAGTTCCAAAGATATTCAAGCTGTCCTGCAGGCTCAGGGAGCATCAGTGTCAGCGCGAACTATCCGTCGACATTTAAATGAAATGAAACGCTATGGCAGGAGACCCAGGAGGACCCCACTGCTGACACAGAGACATAAAAAAGCAAGACTACATTTTGCCAAAATGAACTTGAGTAAGTCAAAATCCTTCTGGGAAAACGTCTTGTGGACAGATGAGACCAAGATAGAGCTTTTTGGTAAAGCACATCATTCTACTGTTTACTGAAAACGGAATGAGGCCTACAAAGAAAAGAACACAGTACCTACAAGTGAACACTGCTCAAAAAAATAAAGGGAACACTAAGATAACACATCCTAGATCTGAATGAACTAATCGTATGAAATACTTTCGTCTTTACATAGTTGAATGTGCTGATAACAAAATCACACAAAAATTATTAATGGAAATCAAATTTATCAACCCATGGAGGTCTGGATATGTAATCACACTCAAAATCAAAGTGGAAAACCACACTACAGGCTGATGTGCTCAATCGGATTCAGGTCTGGGGAATGGGTGGGCCAGTCCATAGCATCAATGCCTTCTTTTTGCAGGAACTGCTGACACACTCCAGCCACATGTGGTCAAACATTGTCTTGCACAACGAGGAACCCTGGGCTAACTGCACCAGCATATGGTCTCAAAAGGGGTCTTAGGATCTCATCTCGGTACCTAATGGCAGTCAGGCTACCTCTGGCAAGCACATGGAGGACTGTGGGGCCCCCCAAAGAAATGCCAACACACAATATTACTGACCCACCGCTAAAACCAATCTTGCTGGAAGATGTTGCAGGCAGCAGAATGCTCAGTGTGAACCTGCTTTCATCTGTGAAGAGCACAGTGCGCCAGTGGGAATTTGCCAATCTTAGTGTTTTCTGGCAAATGCCAAATGTCCTTCACGGTGTTGGGCTGTAAGCACAACTCCCACCTGTGGACGTCGGGCCCTCATAACACTCTCATGGAGTCTGTTTCTGACTGTTTGAGTGGACACATGCACATTTGTGGCCTGCTGGAAGTCATTTTGCAGGGCTCTGGCAGTGCTCCTCCTGCTCCAATTTGCACAAAGGTAGAGGAAGCAGTCCTGCTGCTGGGTTGATGCTCTCCTACAGCCTCCTCCACATCGCTGGATGTACTGGCCTGTCTCCTAGTGGCGTCTGGACACTACGCTGACAGACACAGCAAACCTTCTTCCCACAGCTCGCATTGATGTGCCATCCTAGATGAGCTGCTCTACCTGAGCCACTTGTGTGGGTTGTAGACTCCATCTCATGCTACCACTAGAGTGAAAGCACCGCCAGCATTCAAAAGTGACAAAAACATCAGCTAGGAAGCATAGGAACTGAGAAGTGGTCTGTGGTCACCACCTACAGAGCCACTCCTTTATTGGGGTGTCTTGCTAATTGCCTATAATTTCCACCTGTTGTCTGTTCCATTTGCACAACAGCATGTGAAATTGATTGTCAATTAGTGTTGCTTCCTGAGTGGACAGTGGGATTTCACAGAAGTGTGATTGACTTGGAGTTGCATTGTGTTGTTTAAGCAATGTACAATACTAGAGCAAAAGGAGAGAAATGGTTTATTGGGATAAAATGTACAACTGAAAAAGGCTCCAGTACTCTGTTGGACCACCACTAGCCTGAATACATGATGAGATATGGTTCGGAATGTGAAGGCATATAGGTTCCATATGGCATTCTCTGGCACATTTGTCCACAGATGCTAAAGCTAAGCCTGTAAATTCCTAGGTTTAAAAAAGCTGGCTCCACTGGCGAGCAGGCAGATAAAGGAAGTATTAAACTCTGACAGACACATTCCTGGGAAACCCTTTTTGTGTTTGGGAGAGCATCATACTGCATAAAAATGCTAGTTGGAAGCCCTGACATGTAAGGCAAAACATGTGGCTGCTAGATGTCCTGCATATACTGCTGAGCTTTTAAGTGTCCTTTGTATCACTACTAGGAGAGCCTTTTCTATTTGATGGCTCCCCAGCTCCACAGCAAAGGGAGGTTTCAACTGACTACTGTTAAGTCTCCATACTCAAACCCAACTGACGTCCGATTCCGAAAAGAACTGGATTTTTTTCTAAAGATGACAACACCACTGCAAAGACAATGGTGCCTTGCTGCCAATGGCAGAGTGTGTAATGGGCGCCCAGATTTCCTTCTGCTAAGTGCCTGGAAATGGTCCAGACAAAGACACAAGTGTGTATAAAAGGTACTACCTGTCTGGATGTGGACAAGGAAACCAGGAGCTGCTAATGCTGTTTCTTATCCTCATGTATGTGACGTTCCAGAGGTCGCCTCTGGCCTTGAGTTGTTCCATGTTGCACCCACAGAGCTTCTGTGATCTGGCCCAATTGGTGATGGAAGGGTCACTTCCTGTCGTGTGCAGCGGGACATGCATTGCATCCCACACTGGCGATGGTGTGCGCATGACGCAGTCAAGAGGGAGACATGTCCTGAGAAGTGATTCAGCCATGGGCAATTTTCCCTGGGCCCCCTGGCTCATTGGTGGAGTCAGGCAGCCAGGAGAAAGCAGAACTTGTTTAAATTGTGAGCTTTTTGAGATGGGGCCAGCCACCTTCCAGTTTGACAGTAAGTCTGGTTGCTTTCTCTGCAGCGTCAGATGGATTGTCATTATTGTGATTTAGAATAGAGGGATCTGAAGCTGTGCAGCACGATAGACCCAAATCTCTACTCCTGAGTTTGGCTATTACTCTTTCTATAGAACTGTTTCCCAACCAAGGTGCCTCCATATTGTTTAAAACCACAACTGCCAACATGCTGGAAGTTTTAGTTTTGCAACAGCTGGGGGTACAATGGTTAGAACACACTGTTCCTTAAGGATTTATCATATGTTATTGTAATTTGAGTCAAGGAGAGTGCCAGAAAGGCTAAGGCCAAGAGTACAGAGTATGATCTGTGCAGTATAAACTTAGTAACTTTTACAATAAATGCTCATGTAAATACCTGCTTAAAGTTTTGAAGGAAGAGAAGAAGAAACACTGTCATTTATGAGAGATCTAATCAGAGTGAATATTAACTTGTCCTATCCTTCCTAAATTAGAGAGAGTCCTTCCACTTTCTAACAAACTAGAGAAGGATTGGTGAGAAGTTATCGCTTTTTGTAGAGAATCAGGAACCTGAGATTGGGAAGGAAGCCTGTCCTTTCTGGTGAAGAATTTGAAGCCCCTGGTTAAGGCAGTAAGAGCTACTATGAATCTAGAAGAAAATAGAAACCCACAGACCACACAGGATGCCCCTATAGGTCTTCCCTATCCATAAGTATATTTCTGAAATCATAGAAAAGTAATTACCCCTTTTGGGAGGAAGCAACTGTTTTTTTTTTCAGTAAAATCTTTTAAGAAGATGAGTTTTACACTTTGAGAATAATGGCTCCCTAAAAGATCGCATAGAGAAAAGGACAGAGGCGTCTCTGAAAAAGAAAAGAAAGCTGCGGCAGCAACCTTCAAACTGGTTATTGCTACCTATTTAGTAGCCAGGTCCCTAAGGGTATGCTTAAAAACTGGGGGACCAAATTAATTACATTCATCAGTATTTGTTTTACCTTGAGCCCATTACTGCACCCACATATAATTCCATTCCCCAAAAAATTATGTTTATTTCTCCAAAGCTTGCACATAAGGTATTATATTAATAAAAAAAAAAGCACCTGCTCCCCTGCTATGAGGCGGGCTCACGGACTGACCCCACGTCATAGTCGGGTGGTCCCAGGACCCATGTCTAATACTGGACATCACCGATGGCTGTGATGCCTGGCATTAACCCCTTAGACGAGGTGATCAAAGTTGATCACCGCGTCTAAAGTAAAAGTATCCCGGCTGCTCAGTCGGGCTGTTCGGGACCGCCGCTGTGATAAAGTCGCCGGTCAAACAGCCGTGGTGATAAAGTCGCCAGTCGAACAGCTTAGAGGACAGGGGAGGGTGCCTACCTGCCTCCTCTCCATCAGATTGGCGATCTGCTGCTCCATGCCTGCTCAGCAGGCTGGAGCAGCAGAGCACCGATAACACTGATCAATGCTTTGAAACATTGAACAGTGTATGCAATCAAAAAATTGCATGTAAAATGGTGTAAAAAAAAAAAAGTTCATGTGATTTAACCCCTTCCCTAATAAAAGTTTAAATCACCCCCCTTTTAAAAAGATGTAAACAGAAATAAACATAAGCATGTGTTATCGCCGCGTGCATACATTTTTGTAAGATAAAAATATAATGTTAATTAAACTACACGGTCAATGGTAAAAAAAATTCAAAAGTACAAAATTGCGTATTTTTGGTCATTTTGTATACCCTAATAAAATTTATAAAAAGCGATCAAAATGTCCTATCAAAACAAAAATGGTACCAATAAAAACTACAGACCATGGCGCAAAAAATTAGCCCTCATATAGCCCCGCATGTGAAAAATTAAAAAAGTAATAGGGGTCAGAAATAAATTGTATAACATGTAGTTATACATTTTTTTTTTTAAATAGTATAATCAAATAAAACATACATATGTTTGTAATCAAATGGACCTACAGAATATATATTAGGTGTCAATTTTTTTCGAAAAATGCACTGCATAGAAGCAGGAAAAAAACGCAAAAAATTACAGAATGGTGTTTTTATTCAATTTAGTCCCACAAATAATTTTTTTTTTTGGGTTTCGCCATAGATTTTGTGGTGTAATGACTGATGTCATTACAAAGTAAAATTGGTAGCACATAAAACAAGCCCTCATATAGGTCTGTTGGTGGAAAACTGAAAGCGTTTAGATTTTTGGAAGGTGAAGACATTTATCAGTCCCAAATCGTGCCTGGCCCGACCAGAGGGGGCTCCCTACTAGACTTGATATCATTCAACAGACCTGACCGAGTAACTAATGTGCAGGTAGAAGGACCCCTAGGAAATAGTGATCATAATATAATACATAATAACTTGTTCTTCAATAAGGAAATCTCACGAAGAGCCACAAAAACAATGAACTTTAGGAAGGCAAAGTTTGATCAACTCAGAGCCCTTAACAATATAAAATGGGATAATGCCCTCAAAAACAAGAATATTGACACTAAATGGGAGACTTTTAAGAATATTTTAAATTCTCACTGTATATACCTTATGGGAATAAAAGGGTCAGGAATAAAAGAAAACCAATATGGATGAATAAAAATGTTAAGGGGGCAATAAATGACAAAAATAAAGCATTTAAACTACTCAAACTGGAAGGCAGCGAAGAAGCATTAAAAAGCTATAGAGAAATATTTTAAATATGTGAAAACATAGGCGGACTGACACCACTCGGGGCCCTTGGACCAAATAAAGCAAGGGCCCCCAGTAAGACTCCACCTCTAGCCCCACCTCTACCTCGCCCCTATTCCCGCCCAGTATGTATATGAATATTTGCCATAGAAAGGAATAAGGGGTGCAGTACGCGTGAGGCTATGGGGTACTTTGAGGGATGGCAATGCCAATCACCTTAACTACACCAAGTGCCTTAAAACACTGAACTTCTCCTTTTTGTGCCAACTTGGGATCTCTGTCTGTGATACCCAGTCCAACTTGGCTCCTGCCTCTACTCACCTTAAATCTAGAGAGAGGGAGGAAGGCGCCTCATGTGCGGGATCAGTAGATCTTGTTAGTGGGGGTAGGGGACGGTAATTCCCAAGCCGCTTACCAAAGTTGGTTGTGCGCCCACACACAACAAGGTAAAATGCAGAAGAAATATAGAAGAAGGTCCACTGCAGCCCTCCTGGGTAAGAGTAAAATCAAAACCGAATGACCATGGATTCAGGAGTTTGTCTGGCGCAGAGAGGAACCATCAGGCAGCCAAGTAAAATCAATGGATTTATTAGATGCAACGCGTTTCGCTGCGCATGCGCAGCTTCATCAGGCATGACAAGAGAAGGCTGGTAACAGATATATATACCTCCAGGAATTAACCATTAGAGTACTTTTTGAAAGAGTTGTTGCATAAAATTACATATCCACATATGGATGTGACAATGTATAAAAGATATAGAGAAATATAAATAGACAGACAACAGTCACAAAAATAATAATGAAACAATAATTCAAAAGCACAATGAAATCATATAAACATATAAATATTATATAATTATCGCATGTGGTGTGAATATACCCCACATGCGACTAAAGCAATCACACCGCTTAGTCACCGGTGCGGCATTCAACAACGCAAGTTGGATATTATTTCAAAATATAAAATATAAAAGAATACGGACCTATAAGATGCTATGTGTGTTAGTTCAAAGAGTAAAAAATTGATTTGTATATCGCTGCATTATTTAAATGGGTAATGACAGTATAAATAAAGTAAAATAAACAGTGCGGTAAAACAAATCGCAACTGACCAGAGGGTGACATATGAACACTACTTAAAAGAAGTGAGAAAAATGAACTAGAATAACTAGTGCGGTATTGAATACAGCACCCGGCAAAAACGCAGGGTGTGAATATTCGTAAAAAGATCAAAATTTACAAACAACAAAAAAAATATAAATAAATAAATAAATAAAAGATACAGAGGTTTCTGAATGCAAAAAAGAAAAGACAAAAAGAAAGAACAGAACTTGGATAATAAAACATAAGAAATAATAAATAAACAGTGGGGCGCTCCAGGGTGAACAGCACAGAAGGAACAACGAAAAAAACAGGTAAAGATGTAATATTTTGGAGATTAATCCATTAGAAGAAATGGAATATTATAAACCCTAATTTATCAGATTATTTAACTGTATCGATACATTCATTAAAACCTTGAGGGTGCAAAGTATGTAATTTGTGAATCCAGAAGGATTCACGATTATTTAATCTTTGTATTCTGTTAGGTAAATGAATGGGGATAGTTTCTAAAATGATTAATTTCAAAGTTTCAGTATTTTTTTGATGGTGAAGAGTGAAGTGTCGGGACAGACTATGCAACAAAAAACCATGTTTTATGTTCCATCTGTGCTTGTTCATCCTGGAGCGCACCGTTTGTGTGGTGCGGCCAACATATTGGCGGTCGCAACCACAGGTTAATAGATAGATAGCAAAAGTGGTGTCGCAATTTAATGAATCTTTTATTTTAAATGTTTGTTGTGTGGAATAGGAAGAAAAAGTGTCAGTTTGGATGATCCATTCGCAACAAAGGCAGCGACTTTTTTTACAAGGGAAACAATATGGTTTAAAGGAACAAATGTTTTGTGGTGTAAGATGTTCGGAAAATCTACTAGGGGCTAACAAATTGCTAAGATTTTTAGAACGTCTGTAAGTGACATTAGGAACTGGGGGAATTATTTGATTTAAAATTTTATCATTTTGAATAATGGGCCAGTTCTTAGTTAGTATTTTTCTAATATTAGATGCCTCAATATTGAAATTTGTAACAAAATTATATCTAAAGGGGTTATGAGGCTGATTGGAACTAGATTTTTTGGGAGTAGATGTAACCAAATCAGATTGTTTTTTATCCTTCACCTTCATGTATGCCTTAGTTAAGAGCGATTTAGGATAGCCCTTCTGTATGAAGCGTTGTTTTAAAACCTCAGCTTGAGAAATAAAATCTGAATCAGAAGTACAGTTTCTGCGAATTCGTAAATACTGTCCGAAGGGCACCCCTCTTAGCCAGCTTGGATAGTGTGCACTGTCGAATTGTAAGAAACTGTTAATATCAACAGATTTGAAAAAAGTCTTAGTGGAAATAGTGCCATCGGCTGTTTTATGGATATCAAGGTCTAAAAATTGAATGGAGCTTTCTGCATAATGCATAGTAAATTTTATGTCCCATGTATTAGTATTCAGCTCATGTACAAAAAGGTCAGCTTCAAGTACAGCTTCATGTTTGGTACCCACCCAGATCAAGAAGAGGTCGTCTATATGACGACGAAAGAAAAACAGACTTAAAATACAGGGACTGTGCCATAATTAGGGACTCGAATCGCCCCATGAACAAATTAGCGTAACTGGGGGCGAATCGAGTCCCCATGGCACAGCCCCTGTTCTGCCGATAAATGGTATGATTAAATTCAAAGACATTATTAAGAAGAATAAATCTAATAGATTCCAGTAAGAATTCTGACTGACTGGGGTTTAGTGATAAATTAATCTGATAAATTAGGGTTTATAATATTCCATTTCTTCTAATGGATTAATCTCCAAAATATTACATCTTTACCTGTTTTTTTCGTTGTTCCTTCTGTGCTGTTCACCCTGGAGCGCCCCACTGTTTATTTATTATTTCTTATGTTTTATTATCCAAGTTCCGTTCGTTCTTTTTGTCTTTTCTTTTTTGCATACAGAAACCTCTGTATCTTTTATTTATTTACTTTATTATTTATTTATTTTTTTATATTTTTTTTGTTGTTTGTAAATTTTGATCTTTTTACGAATATTCACACCCTGCGTTTTTGCCGGGTGCTGTATTCAATACCACACTAGTTATTCTAGTTCATTTTTCTCACTTCTTTTAAGTAGTTGTTACGCCGAGCGCTCCGGGTCCCCGCTCCTCCCCGGAGCGCTCACGGCGTCTCTCTCCCTGCAGCGCCCCGGTCAGTCCCGCTGACCGGGAGCGCTGCACTGACATGGCCGTCGGGGATGCGATTCGCACAGCGGGACGCGCCCGCTCGCGAATCGCATCCCAAGTCACTTACCCGTCCCGGTCCCCTGCTGTCATGTGCTGGCGCGCGCGGCTCCGCTCTCTAGGGCGCGCGCGCGCCAGCTCTCTGAGACTTAAAGGGCCAGTGCACCAATGATTGGCCCAATTAGCTTAATTGGCTTCCACCTGCTCCCTGGCTATATCACATCACTTCCCCTGCACTCCCTTGCTGGATCTTGTTGCCTTGTGCCAGTGAAAGCGTTTAGTGTTGTCCAAGCCTGTGTTACCTGATCTCCTGCTATCCATGACTACGAACCTTGCCGCCTGCCCCGACCTTCTGCTATGTCTGACCTTGCCTCTGCCTAGTCCTTCTGTCCCACGCCTTCTCAGCAGTCAGCGAGGTTGAGCCGTTGCTAGTGGATACGACCTGGTTTCTACTGCCGCAGCAAGACCATCCCGCTTTGCGGCGGGCTCTGGTGAACACCAGTAGCCTCTTAGAACCGGTCCACCAGCACGGTCCACGCCAATCCCTCGCTGACGCAGTGGATCCACAACCTGTAAGCCGAATCGTGACAGTAGATCCGGCCATGGATCCCGCTGAGGTGCCGCTGCCAAGTCTCGCTGACCTTCCCACGGTGGTCGCTCAGCAATCGCAGCAGATTGCCCAACAAGGACAGCAGCTGTCGCAGTTGACCGCCATGTTACAGCAACTTCTGCCTCTGCTACAGCAGCAACCATCTCCTCCGCCAGCTCCTGCACCTCCTCCGCAGCGAGTGGCCGCTCCTAGCCTCCGCTTGTCCCTGCCGGACAAATTTGATGGGGACTCTAGACTCTGCTGTGGATTTCTGTCTCAATGTTCCCTGCATATGGAGATGTTGTCGGACTTGTTTCCTACAGAACGGTCTAAGGTGGCGTTCGTAGTGAGCCTTCTTTCAGGAAAGGCCTTGTCTTGGGCCACACCGCTCTGGGACCGCAATGATCCTGCCACAGTCCAGTCCTTCTTCGCTGAAGTCCGTAGTGTCTTCGAGGAACCAGCCCGAGCTTCTTCTGCCGAGACTGCCCTGCTGAACCTGGTCCAGGGTAATTCTTCAGTGGGCGAGTACGCCATCCAATTTCGTACTCTTGCTTCCGAATTATCATGGAATAACGAGGCTCTCTGCGCGACCTTTCAAAAAGGCCTATCCAGTAGCATCAAGGATGTGCTGGCCGCACGAGAGATTACTGCCAACCTGCAAGAACTTATCCATTTGGCCACCCGCATTGACATGCGTTTTTCTGAGAGACATCAGGAGCTCCGCCAGGAAAAAGACTTAGATCTCTGGGCACCTCTCCCACAGTATCCTTTGCAATCTACGCCTGGGCCTCCCGCCGAGGAGGCCATGCAAGTGGATCGGTCTCGCCTGACCCAGGAAGAGAGGAATCGCCGTAGGGAAGAAAATCTTTGTCTGTACTGTGCCAGTACCGAGCATTTCTTGGTGGATTGCCCTATTCGTCCTCCACGTCTGGGAAACGCACGCACGCACCCAGCTCACGTGGGTGTGGCGTCTCTTGGTTCAAAGTCTGCTTCTCCACGTCTCACGGTGCCCGTGCGGATTTCTCCTTCAGCCAACTCCTCCCTCTCAGCCGTGGCCTGCTTGGACTCTGGTGCCTCTGGGAATTTCATTTTGGATTCTTTGGTGAATAAATTCTGCATCCCGGTGACCCGTCTCGTCAAGCCGCTCTACATTTCCGCGGTCAACGGAGTTAGATTGGATTGCACCGTGCGTTACCGCACAAAACCCCTCTTAATGTGCATTGGACCCCACCACGAAAGGATTGAATTTTTCGTCCTTCCCAACTGCACCTCTGAGGTCCTCCTCGGTCTGCCATGGCTCCAGCTTCATTCTCCCACCCTTGACTGGACCACCGGGGAGATCAAGAACTGGGACTCTGCTTGCCACAAGAAATGCCTCTCCCCCCCTCCCAGTCCCGTCAGGCAAGCCTCAGTGCCTCCTCATGGCCCCCGTCCTGGTGTCACCCTGCCCCGTGCCAAGCTTCACCCTCTGCCCTCCCTCCCCATTCCCACTCCTGCTGTACGGCCTGCCTTTGAGGAAACCCTTCAATCACTCCCGGTGTCCTCATCCCATGGGAAGCAGTTACCGGACAAAGAAAGGGGGAGACCTAAGGGGGGGGTACTGTTACGCCGAGCGCTCCGGGTCCCCGCTCCTCCCCGGAGCGCTCACGGCGTCTCTCTCCCTGCAGCGCCCCGGTCAGTCCCGCTGACCGGGAGCGCTGCACTGACATGGCCGTCGGGGATGCGATTCGCACAGCGGGACGCGCCCGCTCGCGAATCGCATCCCAAGTCACTTACCCGTCCCGGTCCCCTGCTGTCATGTGCTGGCGAGCGCGGCTCCGCTCTCTAGGGCGCGCGCGCGCCAGCTCTCTGAGACTTAAAGGGCCAGTGCTCCAATGATTGGTGCCTGGCCCAATTAGCTTAATTGGCTTCAACCTGCTCCCTGGCTATATCACATAACTTCCCCTGCACTCCCTTGCCGGATCTTGTTGCCTTGTGCCAGTGAAAGCGTTTAGTATTGTCCAAGCCTGTGTTACCTGATCTCCTGCTATCCATATTGACTACGAACCTTGCCGCCTGCCCCGACCTTCTGCTACGTCTGAACTTGCCTCTGCCTAGTCCTTCTGTCCCACGCCTTCTCAGCAGTCAGCGAGGTTGAGCCGTTGCTAGTGGATACGACCTGGTTGCTACTGCCGCAGCAAGACCATCCCGCTTTGCGGCGGGCTCTGGTGAACACCGGTAGCCTCTTAGAACCAGTCCACCAGCACGGTCCACGCCAATCCCTCGCTGACACAGTGGATCCACAACCTGTAAGCCGAATCGTGATAGTAGTGTTCATATGTCACCCTCTGGTCAGTTGCGATTTGTTTTACCGCACTGTTTATTTTAGTTTATTTATACTGTCATTAGCCATTTAAATAATGCAGCGATATACAAATCAATTTTTTACTCTTTGAACTAACACACATAGCATCTTATAGGTCCGTATTCTTTTATATTTTATATTTTGAAATAATATCCAACTTGTGTTGTTGAATGCCGCACCGGTGACTAAGCGGTGTGATTGCTTTAGTCGCATGTGGGGTATATTCACACCACATGCGATAATTATATTATATTTATATGTTTATATGATTTCATTGTGCTTTTGAATTATTGTTTCATTATTATTTTGTGACTGTTGTCTGTCTATTTATATTTATTTATATTTCTCTATATCCTTTATACATTGTCACATCCATATGTGGATATGTAATTTTATGCAACAACTCTTTCAAAAAGTACTCTAATGGTTAATTCCTGGAGGTATATATATCTGTTACCAGCCTTCTCTTGTCATGCCTGATGAAGCTGCGCATGCGCAGCGAAACGCGTTGCATCTAATAAATCCATTGATTTTACTTGGCTGCCTGATGGTTCCTCTCTGCGCCAGACAAACTCCTGAATCCATGGTCATTCAGTTTTGATTTTACTCTTACCCAGGAGGGCTGCAGTGGACCTTCTTCTATATTTCTTCTGCATTTTACCTTGTTGTGTGTGGGTGCACAACCAACTTTGGTAAGCGGCTTGGGAATTACCGTCCCCTACCCCCACTAACAAGATCTACTGATCCCGCACATGAGGCGCCTTCCTCCCCCTCTCTCTAGATTTCACTTACATCGGTTGACCGCGGTGTGGATTCCACAAGAATCATTCCTGGAAGTGCTGCTCTCACGGGATACTCCTTCTACCATCGCTTTGGACTCTTCGATTAGTAGGACTTATTATTTCCTGCATTGTCTTTTTTCACTGTATTATTATTTTTATAATCTATTTAGTTATTTTGTTATTCTATTATTATTTTTCTATAATATTTTTATTTTATTTTATTTATTATTATTATTTATTATTATTATTTTTTTCACTTTTCATTGCTATTTTTTATTGCTCTCCTTGCTCTGGCATGGAGTATTTTCCTGATCGTGACCATGTTAGGAACTCCCTGATCAGCCAACTCTTAGGTGCGGTAAAAATTAACACTGCACCGCCCGGTGGCTTTGTTCCAGGAGCCCTCACAGAGGACGATCTCACCAAATTGACATCTCTTTTTAATGATTATGAAAGTTGTTGTAAGTCTGAATTGCAGCACAATCTAGATGTTTTATTCTTACAAAGATATCTTAATGATAATTTCACCCCGAGGGGTTTGAGATTACCATTTGAATCTTCCTTTCCCGAGGATCCTCTTTTTACTAAAGAGTGGGATGAGTTTATGGAAAATTGTTCAAGGGGACTTGTTACTCGTCTCCTGGACAAAAGAAATACATTAGTCCTCTATTATCGGGACAAAGCTAGGTCTATTAAAAATACTCTTGCAACCTTTTCGGGTTGTTCTGAATATCACAAACTTGAGGGACTTTTATCTAATAGATTACAAAAACTGGAGATCGAAACCATAAATAAAAAAGTACATAAGTTTAATCGTGACAAACAGGATAATATGTGTGGCCAAATACATAAATGGCCAAGATATAATCCTCAGAAACAAATGTCTAATAATACTTTATCCTCTAAAAAACAGGAAAACCCAACTAATTCCATCTTGAAAACATCTTCTATCACTCCCTTGGGGACTGATAGAAGATTTTAACATAGCAGAACCATAGTAAATTCAGCTCGTGGTAATTCCCAACATTCTAACTCAAAAAATTCTAATAGTAAGAAAAATCTAATTACTTCTGAAACCAAATCATTGGCTAATAAACCTTCTATGTCTGCTACTAATGTCAATGCAAATTGTAGCCAAAAAGTCACTACTATTACACAGATCACTCCTGCTAATTCTAACAGTAATGTTCTTAACAATACTACCACTAATACTCTCTCATCACTAGACAGACCAGCACCTAAATGGTCTGTCCTTTGCTTCCTCCACTTACTTTTTCGGATCCCTGTCATGGGTTGGACCTGGGTCCCGGGGCAGTGGGGGGTCTCTATGGTGGGCAGCCCTGCAAGCCTCTCGACTGCTCCATCGATTCCTCCCTCCTCACGGTACACGAGGTTTCATTGTCTGACATGAGTTCCACACTTATTGATAGTTCACAATATGACACTTTTGACACCCCAGGGAGTTCTACTCCTGCTTCCACTTCTTCATCTTCTTTTTACAATTGCCCTCCCACTACAGATGCCACTCTAGCGTGCAATGCCAATTTGGATGTACGCTTACGCACGATCACTCAGTATTACCCTCTCATAAAGACATTAAATCGAACACAATCCATAAAAGAAAGGAAAACCCAGAGGTTGCAGAGGAGGTCAAAGAAAACGCCACCCCACCTCTACAACTATCTCAAAGACAGAAAAATGAATAACAAAAAAAGAAAAAAGAAAATTTTTTAATTTATCTAGCTATATACTTTCCGAAAATGAAACTAATTTACTTGCGAAGGGGCTTTCTTTTTGTCCTGCTGTACTTCCGAATGACTTTCAGTTATTCTTAGATTTAAATGACTTTATTCGTAGATTAACATTGAGCCGTCATTTTTTTATCCAGAACAAATCTGATCATCAAACTATTAATACCCCCCAAATTTCGAATTTGGGAGTTTGTAATTCTAGTATTGGTAACATTTCAACTCCCGTTACCACACCAGTTGACATGACTCCAGCTCGTCATGTACTAGTAAAACCCAAATCTTCGTTTTACCCTCTACACAATCGTGGCAGCCATCTTGATACTTTTTACCATATGGTCATGCAGGATTTTTCATGTGATATTTATGTGATAAATCTGTTATTTTTAAGGAGAATGATAATTTAACTTCCGCTGAGAGAACTGCAATTAAATCCATACAGAACAATAAATCTATTATCGTTCGCCCTGCAGACAAAGGTGGGGGGTCGCTGTTTTGAATAGGGCTGATTATAAAAATGAAGCCCTCAGAATTCTATCAGATCTTGAATATTATACCCCACTTTCCAATGACCCTTCTCCTCATATATTTTCACAATATTGTTTGCTTATAGGTGGAGCTGTAGAAAATCAATTGTTGGATAAAAGGGAGCACACATTTCTCAATATTAAAAATTATAATTTACCTTTTTTTTATTATTTACCCAAATTACATAAATGTTTAATTAATCCCCCTGGTAGACCTATTATTTCTGGTATTGGTTCGATTACTGCAAACCTTTCCCACTTTATAGATTTATTTCTCCAACCTTATGTTCTACATTTACCATCCTATTTGAGAGATTCAGCTCAGCTCATTTCTGAATTACATGCCCTATCCCTACCCCCTCATTATAGTTTTCTTACCCTGGATGTGTGCTCCCTCTATTCTAACATCTCCACTGATTTAGGTGTTCCTGCAATTAAACATTTTCTACAAGAGGACCCCTCACTAAACCCCAGTCAGTCAGAATTCTTACTGGAATCTATTAGATTTATTCTTCTTAATAATGTCTTTGAATTTAATCATACCATTTATCGGCAGAACAGGGGCTGTGCCATGGGGACTCGATTCGCCCCAGTTACGCTAATTTGTTCATGGGGCGATTCGAGTCCCTAATTATGGCACTGTATTTTAAGTCTGTTTTTTTCTTTCGTCGTTATATAGACGACCTCTTCCTGATCTGGGTAGGTACCAAACATGAAGCTGACCTTTTTGTACATGAGCTGAATACTAATACATGGGGCATAAAATTTACTATGCATTATGCAGAAAGCTCCATTCAATTTTTAGACCTTGATATCCATAAAACAGCCGATGGCACTATTTCCACTAAGACTTTTTTCAAATCTGTTGATATTAACAGTTTCTTACAGTTCGACAGTGCACACTATCCAAGCTGGCTAAGAGGGGTGCCCTTCGGCCAGTATTTACGAATTCGCAGAAACTGTACTTCTGATTCAGATTTTATTTCTCAAGCTGAGGTTTTAAAACAACGCTTCATACAGAAGGGCTATCCTAAATCGCTCTTAACTAAGGCATACATGAAGGTGAAGGATAAAAAACAATCTGATTTGGTTACATCTACTCCCAAAAAATCGAGTTCCAATCAGCCTCATAACCCCTTTAGATATAATTTTGTTACAAATTTCAATATTGAGGCATCTAATATTAGAAAAATACTAACTAAAACTGGCCCATTATTCAAAATGATAAAATTTTAAATCAAATAATTCCCCCAGTTCCTAATGTCACTTACAGACGTTCTAAAAATCTTAGCAATTTGTTAGCCCCCAGTAGATTTTCCCAACATCTTACACCACAAAATATTTGTTCCTTTAAACCATATTGTTTCCCTTGTAAAAAAAAGTCGCTGCCTTTGTTGCGAATGGATCATCCAAACTGACACTTTTTCTTCCTATTCCACACAACAAACATTTAAAATAAAAGATTCATTAAATTGCGACACCACTTTTGCTATCTATCTATTAACCTGTGGTTGCGACCGCCAATATGTTGGCCGCACCACACAAACGGTGCGCTCCAGGATGAACAAGCACAGATGGAACATAAAACATGGTTTTTTGTTGCATAGTCTGTCCCGACACTTCACTCTTCACCATCAAAAAAATACTGAAACTTTGAAATTAATCATTTTAGAAACTATCCCCATTCATTTACCTAACAGAATACAAAGATTAAATAATCGTGAATCCTTCTGGATTCACAAATTACATACTTTGCACCCTCAAGGTTTTAATGAATGTATCGATACAGTTAAATAATCTGATAAATTAGGGTTTATAATATTCCATTTCTTCTAATGCATTAATCTCCAAAATATTACATCTTTACCTGTTTTTTTCGTTGTTCCTTCTGTGCTGTTCACCCTGGAGCGCCCCACTGTTTATTTATTATTTCTTATGTTTTATTATCCAAGTTCCGTTCTTTCTTGTTGTCTTTTCTTTTTTGCATACAGAAACCTCTGTATCTTTTATTTATTTATTTTTTTATATATTTTTTGTTGTTTGTAAATTTTGATCTTTTTACGAATATTCACACCCTGCGTTTTTGCCGGGTGCTGTATTCAATACCGCACTAGTTATTCTAGTTCATTTTTCTCACTTCTTTTAAGTAGTGTTCATATGTCACCCTCTGGTCAGTTGCGATTTGTTTTACCGCACTGTTTATTTTACTTTATTTATACTGTCATTACCCATTTAAATAATGCAGCGATATACAAATCAATTTTTTACTCTTTGAACTAACACACATAGCATCTTATAGGTCCGTATTCTTTTATATTTTATATTTTGAAATAATATCCAACTTGCGTTGTTTGATGCCGCACCGGTGACTAAGCGGTGTGATTGCTTTAGTCGCATGTGGGGTATATTCACACCACATGCGATAATTATATTATATTTATATGTTTATATGATTTCATTGTGCTTTTGAATTATTGTTTCATTATTATTTTTGTGACTGTTGTCTGTCTATTTATATTTATTTATATTTCTCTATATCTTTTATACATTGTCACATCCATATGTGGATATGTAATTTTATGCAACAACTCTTCAAAAAGTACTCTAATGGTTAATTCCTGGAGGTATATATATCTGTTACCAGCCTTCTCTTGTCATGCCTGATGAAGCTGCGCATGCGCAGCGAAACGCGTTGCATCTAATAAATCCATTGATTTTACTTGGCTGCCTGATGGTTCCTCTCTGCGCCAGACAAACTCCTGAATCCATGGTCATTCGGTTTTGATTCTACTCACCTTAAAGGGATACTCTGGTGGAAAACTTTTTTTTAAGAAAGTTAAACAGATTTGTAAATGAAAAATACAATGTAGCCCGGACCTTCTAGGTGAGTAAAAAATGGATATACGGGTAGGTAGCAGAGTGAGAGCGCAAATGATGGTACAGTTCATGAAGTGTAACTGGCCATAGAATTTGGGCACGAAATTCTACGGCCAGTTACACTTCATGAACTGTACCATCATTTGCGCTCTCACTCTGCTACCTACCCGGTTCAGCAGTTCAGATCCATCCCGGTGCAATTATCCTGGTGTAGCCATCCCGGCTCTGACGTCAGACGCCGGCACCACGAGGTGAACTTCCAGCCCTCCAGTACATGGTCCTGTCTACCAATTAATGAAGCGGTGAGGAATACCAACTCTAGCGCACGCCAGCGCCAGCAGTCCCCGGACACCATCACGATCTTCGGCGCCTGCCAGCGCCTTATCCGACAGCGACTGCCACCACGCTCAGACCCTACTGGACCAGGCTCACAATTGGAAGCACCGCACAGTGAACTGTGCACACCACGGACACTCAGCTATTGCGGGAGCAATATTCACCGCCTGAGCTACAATTTACAGACCGGTAACAATTTCTAATAACACAGACTGTTTGCTACTGTATCTAAAAAGGGACATATTTACCCTAAACATCTAGAAGAGCAACTTTCTAATATATCTGCATGGTACAGATCTTACTCTGCTATTTTATTCTATTACTCTATGCCAAGTGTATAATTTTAATATTATTGCCTAATATATTGTTAGGTTGCCTTTTATTATGTATGTTCTTCTCACAAGGGCCCTGTGAGAAGTGGTGAAATCTTATTTTTATAAATAAATGATAATTATTATTGAAGCACGATCCACGTATATCCATTTTTTACTCACCTAGAAGGTCCGGGCTACATTGTATTTTTTGGTTTTCCTTTTCTAGCAATTAAGGTATAGTTGCTTGCCCCGTTGACCTCGGTGCGTAATAGTTGTGAGCTGCACACACCTACATAGTTTTTTCTTTCCAGATTTGTAAATGACTTCTATTAAAAAGTCTTAATCCTTCCAGCACTTATTAACTGCTGTATACTACAGAAGAAATTCTCTTCTATTTGGGATTTCTTTTCTGTCGCGACCACAGTGCTCTCTGCTGACACCTCTGTACATTTTTTGGGGAAATGTCCAGAGCAGCATATGTTTGCCATGGGGATTTTCTCCTGCTCTGGACAGTTTCTAAAATGGAAAGATGTGTCAGCAGAGAGCACTATGGTCTTGACAGAAAAGAAATCCCAAATAGAAAAGAATTTGTTCTGTAGTATATAGCTGCTAATAAGTACTGGAAGGATTATAAAATTTTAATAGAAATAATTTAGATATCTAGCAAACAACAGAGCACGTACGTGCACTCACCGCTCAGTGGAGACCATTGTGTGTAGAAGTCCGGTAACGGGAAGCTGGATAACAGCATCAGCGCAGGTAGAATGGCGCTCGGAGGCTACGCGAGCAGTTTTGCACGTACATGCGTGCTTCTTCCTGCCTCAAGTGCGTGAGGCCGGAAGAAGCACGCACTTATGTGCGAAACTGCCGGCGTAGCCTCCGAGCGCCATTCTACCTGCGCTGATTCTTTGATCCAGCTTCCCGTTACCGGACTTCTACACACAACGGCCTCCACTGAGCGGTGACTGCACGTACGTGCTCTGTTGTTTGCTGGACACTGAGGACAAGCAGGGTTCTGTACACTGAGGACATGCAGGGCTCCTGGACACTGAGGAAGCAGGCCGGGTGCACTGATCTTCGGCAGCAGCAGTAAACTATGGCACTTCCGGATGTGAAGTTCACGTGACCTAAGAGCCGCTCCCAGGCAGCCACTGCGGTTCTCTTACAGGGCTGCCGTGGCTGTCTGGGAGATGCGACACAGCAGCCAGTGACATCGTTCCCCGCCGGCTAAAACACAGACACAGCGGTCGGGTGGCACGGGCTGCGGGCAATTAAAAAAAATGTTTTTATTATTTAATGTGACAGGCGGCGGACAGCACGGGCCCTTTTCCCGGCCTGGCCTTTGGATCAGTCCGCCCCGTGGGAAAAACAGATAAAAGCCACAAAAATAGAGACAGACTCATTGCCAAAGAGAGTAAAACTAACCCCAAAATTATGTTTCACTATATAAATAGCAAAAAGGTCAAAAATGAAAGTGTAGGCCCTTTCAAAAATGATGAGGAAGAAATTAGACGGATCAGGAAAAAGCAAATATAGTTATCAAATTCTTCTCCACTGTATTCACCGAGGAAAATTAAATGCCAGATGAAATACAGTGAGGTGAGGTAAACTCCCCAGTACAGGTCACCTGTCTAACCCAGGAGGAAGTACAGTGCCGCCTACAAAAAATCAAAATAGACAAAATCGCCAGGTCCAGATGGCATTCACCCCTGTGTTCTAAAGGAATTAATTAATGTAATAGACAGACCCTATTTTTAATATTCAGGAACCCTATAGGAACAGGGACTGTTCCCCAGGACTGGCGCATGGCAAATGTGGTGCCATCATTTAAAAAGGGGTCAAAACGTGACCCCGGGAATTATAGGCCTGTTGTATGTAAATTGTTTGAGGGTTTTCTAAGAGATGCTATTTTGGAGTTTCTTGATAAAAATAAATGTATGAGCATGGCTTTATGAGGGCTCAGTCCTGTATGACTAACCTGATCCAGACTGGACATGGGGGGGAATCGCTGGATGTCGTATATCTGGATTTTTCCAAAGCATTTGATACGGTGCCACATAAAAGATTGGTGCATAAAATAAGAAGGATTGGGCTGGGGGAGAATGTGTGTGAGTGGGTAAGTAACTGGCTCAGTTACTCAGGCAACAGAGTGTGGTTATTAAGGGTACTTATTCTGATTGGGTGACTGTTACTAGTGGGGTACCACAGGGGTCAGTCTTGGGTCCTATTCTATTTAACATATTCATTGATGACCTTGTAGAGGGGTTGAATAGTAGAGTAGCAATCTTTGCAACTGATACTAACTAAACTCTGTAAAGTGGTAAACACTATGTTACAAATGGATCTGGATAGGTTGGAGCTTTGGGATGGGAATTGGCAGATGAGGTTCAACACTGATAAATGTAAGGTAATGCACATGGGGAGGAAATATCTGGGCTGGGATTATGTATTAAATGAGGGAACACTTGGGACGACTGACGTGGAAAAGGAATTAGGGGTCTTAGTTAACAGTAAATTTAGCTGTAGTGACCAGTGTCGGGCAGCTGCTGCCAAGGCAAATAAAATCATGGGGTGCAAAATCAAGGGGGCATAGATGCCCACAACAAGAAAATAATTCAGACCACACATAGAATACTCTGTACAGTACTGGGCACCAGTGTACAAGAAAGATATAGTGGAGCTGGAGAGGGTTCAAAGACGGGTAACCAGGTTAATACGGGGAATGGGGGGACTACAGTACCCAGAAAGATTATCAGAATTAGGGTTATTTAGTTTAAACGAAAGAAGGCTTAGGGGAGACCTAATAACTATGTATAAATATATCAGGAGACTGTACAAAGATCTCTCCCATGATCTATTTATACCCAGGACTGTATCTATATCAAGGGGGCATCCTCTATGTCTTGAGTAAAGAAGGTTTCTACACCAGCACAGACAGGGGTTCTTTACTGTAAGAGCAGTGAGACTGTGGAATTCTCTGCCTGAGGAGGTGGTCAAGGTGAACTCTGTAAAAGAGTTCAAAACGGGTCTGGGTGCCTTTTTGGAGAATAATAACATCGCTAGTTATGTATACTAGATTATAGGGACAGAATTGGAGTCTGGAAGGAATTTTTACCTCTAGTATTAGGGTTTTTGGCCTTCCTCTGGATCAACTCAGTAGGGGCTCATTAGGGTTATAGGTTGAACTTGATGGACTCTGGTCTTTTTTCAACCTTATGAACTATGTAAGGAGGAAAAAACGAAATTGCAAAAACGGAAAAATGCTGAGTCCTTAAGGGGTTAAAATAGGTGCATATTAGTGTATATATCTCTAAAGTTTTGACTCTGGCGATCTTAAAGGGGTTATCCACCATAAGGTGATTTTAGCACCTACTTGCCTAATAGTAATGGACATGCTCAGGAAGGATCTTCGCTTGTCTTTGGGTTAAATGGCTATGTTGTGAGATTACCATAAAGCTGTGGCTATCTTTTTGTGAACCTCAGTATTTCCTGTTGAAGTTTTGTTTTTTACTACAAATCCCAGAGTTACTTTCCTACTTCCCACACATCAGCCACCCCACCCATTGAACAACAAACAGGCTAGATTCTATGAAAAAGGTCAGTGCTTTCTAATCAGGGTCCCTCCAGCTGTTGATAATTCCCTGTGGTCGCTCCACCCATTGAAGCAGACAGGCTCATGTCATCACCTGAGTAGTGATGTCAGGTCTCGGCCGCGCTGCATCCTGGGAAATACCCGAGACAGGTGTCATTTTGTATGCTGTTGAAAATGAACATCCAGAGTAGAGATGAGCGAACTTACAGTAAATTTGATTCGTCACAAACTTCTTGGCTTGGCAGTTGATGACTTTTCCTGCGTAAATTAGTTCAGCCTTCAGGTGCTCCGGTGGGCTGGAAAAGGTGGATACATTCCTAGGAAAGAGTCTCCTAGGACTGTATCCACCTTTTCCAGCCCACCGTAGCACCTGAAAGCTGAACTAATTTATGCAGGAAAAGTCATCAACTGCCGAGCCGAGAAGTTCGTGACGAATCGAATTTACTGTAAGTTCGCTCATCTCTAATCCAGAGCAAAGATCACATTAGAATATGAGACCAGCTGTTAGAGACAGGTACAGACACTATATTATGAACTACATTAAATTTACAGCCCCTGTAGCATAATCAAATAAAAATAGTTCCTGGAATACCCCTTTAATGAATACTGTGGAAGGAAGGGCTGCTTGACCTTTATGCAAATCTAATTTCCTGACCCGAGAAAGAGGTGGACACTCTCCAAGGTTGCTGTAATGGGCTCTAGGAAAAACTGTCTGGTTCTTGTTGCAGTTCAGGCCAAAATGTAGGAACTTTTTTTTGATTTTAGCTTCTCTATTTATTCAGTTTACTTTACTTAACTGTCCATATTTTTTGCTTGGCCACATAGTAGGACACTGAAAGAGAGGAGAGCACCCTATTGGCTTTCAGGGCATCATTTTATGAATTATAGACCCCACTCCATTCCTACAAAGGTTTGAAGCTGGCAGAACAATACTGTGCCCCCAGAAGGGACACCATTTTAAAAATGAACCCCTCTAAAGTATTTATTTAGGGCAGCAATGAGAATTTTGATTCTTTACTGTGTGACTGGGATTATTACAGTGTAGTTAGTGAAGTTTATCTCCCCTATTGTTTCAGTTTACCATACTAAACTGTCCAGAGTATCACATTGTATATGTGTCTAGATTTGTCTGATGGTCCATTTCTCCTCCATTCTCAGACCCAGCACTATTTCCTGCTGTGTTTCCTGTTGAAGTTCCTCCCTTCTTCCCTCTGCTGTCTGGCCTGCTTCTGGTTTTCTCTGCAGACCTTCTGTGAATTATCCTCCCATAGCAACATTACAAACTGTTCCGGGATTGCTGAATACAGGTATGGGAAAGAATGTAAATACTAGTATCTTAATTGTTCTTAAAGGGGTACTCCGGTGGAAAACATTATTATAATTTTTTTATTTATTTATTTATAATTTTTTTTGTCAGTTCAACAGGTGCCAGAAAGTTAAACAAATTTGTAAATGACTTCTATTTAAAAATCTGAATCCTTCCAGTACTTATCAGATGCTGTATGCTTCACAGGAAGTTGTATTTCTTTCTGGAGTTCTTTTCAGTCTGACCACAGTGCTTTCTGCTGACACTTCTGTCCATGTCAGGAACTGTCCAGAGTACAAGCAAATCCCCCATAGCAAACCTAACAAATCTGTTTAACTTTCTGGCACCAGCTGATTAAAAAAAATGTTTTCCTCCAGAGTAACCCTTTAATGTTAGCATATACATTATGTCTGATGTCATTTACCATATTTACTTCCTTACAGCAACTCTCCTGGAGCGCCTGATTGGTTTGGCTCCCTTTCTGGGGCACTTCTCTTAACTCAGAAATTGTGTGCTTGTCTCATTGTTTTGCATACAGGTGAGTATTGTACTATATTGTAGATCTGGGGAAGACAGTGAGTTTTGTAAAAATGTAATTAATCACATTTTCTTACAGTTTTTATCTCTGTCAGTCATGTCCATCGATCAAAGCCACTGTGGAAGAGAAACCCCTTTAGTAACATTTGGTGGAGTTTGACTCTTCCTGTGTTGTAAGTATCAGGCTATTATGTAGAACAATGCATGCTTTCTTATTTTTTATATGCTGCTTAGTTTTTATATTGTTTCTTAGGTTACTGGCACAGGGTTTTCAGACAGCCCTAGACCTGCACTTCTGGGCAAACACTGATGCATCTCTCACTTTTAACATATGGGACATCCCCCTGTTGGCATGGTTGCTGGGGCCACTCTCGCTTGTTCTTGTTCTTATCAACAATGAGATTGTCAAATTGCACGAGATCAGGTATGCAAAAAGGCCCAATTCTCCATTGTAATACATGCACCTTTTATTTGTCACTGTAAAACTACAGTAGACCTTATTCAAATGTTTTTTGTATTTGTTTAACTATCCATGTTCCGGATGTTACACCCAGACCACTGTGGTTTTAGTTAAACAATGTTACAGTAACATTGCAAAATCTGTGTGATGCAGTTTAGTTTAGTAGATTTATGAGTGTTACATCCAGAATACAGACTGATAACCACAGGTACAATTGACCGTCTGAATGAGACCTCAGGCTCTGCTCACACTTGGGTGGTTGCTTTTCCATTAGGTTTTGATATGTTGTAGAGCTCTTACACATAGATATTATTAAATTGAGGAGAAGGATAAAAAATGAACCAAAAAAAAAACACTGATCATGATAGCTCCATTTAACCCCTTAAGTCTTTCAGGACAATGGACATAAATGTATGTCCTGTACCCTGGTACTTAGCGAACCAGGATGCACATTTACCATCTGACCATGAAGGAGTTGCACTCGCTTCATAGACTGTGATGGCAATATCAATGTTCTCAGTCCTTAACCCCTTACGTGCAATGATCAATAGCGATAAGGCACTTAAGCGCAGCAATGACAATGTCCCTTACCGATCTGTACCCTCATAACATGTATGCAGGGTTCTGATCAGTTCACAGGCTCGCCTGAGGTTCTCTCACTCCTAATATTGCAGATTTTTGGTCACATTACATCCCAGAAGAAAAAAAACGAAGAAAAAATGACCAAAAAATCATATATGCGCAAAAGTGTTGCCAATAAAAACTGTTCTTGGCGGAAAAACAAAAGTTATAGTGGTCAGAATATAGCAATTTTATACATACTTATTTTGTTATTAAAGTATGACCTTTTTTTTTCAGGCAGTACAATAATAGATAAGCTGTGTAAACATAGGTATCATTTTAATCGTCTTGACCCACAGAACAGAGATAACATCTCAGTCTTACTGTAAAGTGCACTTCATGCAAACATACAAACCCTCAAAATTGGCAAAGGGGAGTTTTGTTTAGTTTTTTACTTTTTCCAACAAATACTTTTTGGTTGCACAATACATTTTATTGTAAAATGAAAAGTGTTAATACAAAGTACAATTGTTCTTGCAAAAAACAAGCCCTCATATGGGCCTGTGGATGGAAAAGAATATTGGGGGAGATTTAGCAAAACCTGTAAAGAGGGAAACTTTGAGTTGCCCATAACGATCAGATTGCTTCTTTAATTTTTCAGAGGCCCTTTCAAAAATCAAAGAAGTAATCTGATTGGTTGCTATAGGTAACTCAGCAACTTTTCCTCTGGGCAGGTTTTGATAAATCTTCCCCTATGTCTCTTGAAAGAGGAGAGGAAAAAGGGAAAACACACAAAAAGGAAATTTGATAACTGCTGCTGCTGACCCAACCCAGCCCTCCTACTCAGCTCACTACTGAGTGCCCACCTGACTTGTGGACCTAACAGAGCTGTGACAGTGCCATTATATGAATTATAGATCCCACTCCATGCCTGCAAAGGATTGGAATGATCTATGTAGAAAAGGGAAACAGCAGAGCTCCACATAGCGTAGTAAGTTCGCAAGATACTTAAGATGTACAGTGGGAGAGAAAATCCCTTTCGGGTAACCGCTCACCTGCTGATGTTGTGTAAAAGCCACAACAACTAGTAGAGCGTTTAACGATGAAGTGAAATTGTGCAACCACCAGGTGGCAGTCTGATCCACTGGATACAACAATGGACACAAGGTGTGATGGAAGTAATGCCGTGCTGTTAGTCGTCACTCCATAAGGTAAAAATCAGGGGTACTGCTGAATTCTTACGTTTTTTAAACACACAACGCGTTTCAAGGCCGGAATGGCCTTTTTATCAGGCGTGCACAATAGAACAAAACACATGTATATAAAGGAATCAGAATACACGTCACTTCCGTGGGAGTGACGGACATTCAGATACGCTCAAATTAGATTCCATAGCACTATATAGAATATATAAAATGTAATACATATACAGTGGTCCCCCAACATACGATGGTAATTCGTTACAAACGACCCATCGTTTGTCGAATCCATTGTATGTTGAGGGATTCGTGCAATGTAAGGTATAGGAAGTTATACTCACCTGTCCACCCCGGTCCGGACCTCGTCCTCACCGCTCCCGATGCTGTCCCAGGGGCTCCCGATGCTGCTCCGGCGTCTTCTTCGGGATCCTCCGGCTTTTTCCGCATCTTCTCCGGTGTCCGGGCCTCGCTTTCTGGTGACGTTATTACGTTGCGGCGCCGGGACTGCGTGTGCAGCGACGTAATAACGACGCCGGAAAGCGAGGCCCGGACCCCGGAGAAGATGCAGAAAACGCCAGGGGATCGCAAAGTGGACCCGGAGCAGCGGGGATAGGTAAGTGAACCTGTCCGGGATGCTTAAACTGCTATCCGACAGCAGCTTAAGTATTTTGCGCTGTCGGATAGCAGTTAATGCGATGGCCCCGACATATAAAAGCATCGCATGTCGATGCTGACATCGACATGCGATGGCCTCTGAGAGGCCATCGTATGTCTATTTGATCATATGTCGGGGCCATCGCATGTCGGGGGGTTACTGTACAATCACAACAAAAGTATCACAATAAGAATAAAGATGAAACACTAGTGTGCAAAAGGATTATGTAATAGTTCTTTCAATCGTCTCATTCAATCCTTCCGGGTATAACGTGTTAACCCTAAAAATCCAGAAGGATTCCTGATTGATTAACTGCTGAAAGCGATTTCGACAATTCTCAGGGATGGAGTCATTGACACATAAAGATATTGACTCATATCACCAGCATGCACTATTGTTATAAGGCGGGATAAGCTGTGGAGCATAAACTTGATATTTATGTTATGTCGGTGCTTATTAATTCTAGCTCGCAGTGTTTGAATGGTCCAACCTACGTATTGAATACCGCACTGGCAAGTTAATAAATACAATACAATAAAAAGAGGAAACAGACAGACCTCTAGGTATATATAGGTGATGAAATGGATTTCTGTGCAAATGTGGGCTAGGTAAAGTGAGTGCAAATGTGGTGTGGAAAAATTGGTATAAAAAATATATAATGTAAAAAAAATTGTAAAAATAAATAAATTATATATATATAATGTAAAAAAAAATTAGAATGAATGGGTGATGTAAAATAGGTGAGTGGTGAATATGTGAGAGGTGAAGAGATATCATAATGTATAATTTAAATATATAATTAGAAAAGCTGGTTTAAACAAGTATGTTCAAATTTATTAATATTAAAATATTTCATAACTTATAAGTCCAAGCAGGGCCCTTGCTGTGGACTGTAAGCATAAATATAACAATTAAAAAACAGGTAAGAGTAGATAGGAATAATAGTACAATAAAATAATTTATAGTTAATACTGCCACCCGTAAGTTGGTTGGAAAAGCCGTTAATTGAATCCAAGGTATCAGTAGTTTTAGGTAGATAGTGGATATAGTTAGTAGTAAGTTTGTAACAAATGAGCACCGATATTGTAGCAAGTTTGAGACAAGTTTGTATCAAGAGGTTGGTGCTGTGCACCACTCACCGCACCACTTGCAGGCTTCTCCGGGTTGATCAGACCTCGCTGCTGGGGACTGGCACAGCTGTGCGGCCGGCCTGGATGTAGTGTCCGAGAGCTTGTCTAGATGGAATGTCGAACCCGGAGTGGCACAGATGACTGGCCGAAGATGGTTGGCGGTGGAGGGGTAGCGCCGGTCCGGCGGTGAGTGTGGGCATACAGCTGCCTAATGTAGAAGCACTGTAAACTGCGCGTCAAGGCAGTGGGCTAGAAACCAGGGGGTTCCAGCAGTTGCAAGTAACAGGAACGGCATGTTCTTCAGGGTGGGCTGTGTAGGCAGATAGGCTAAACGCGTTTCGGGGTATCCCCTTCCTCAGTAGCAATGTAATGTCTGCCATAGGTGACACTTTTAATGACAGTTGTTAATTTGTGATGACACAGGTGTGATCCTTAGTGAACATAAAAATGTGGGCTGGATTCTAGATCACAGAAAACCTGTACTGGATTATAATTGCTCAGACATATAGTATGTTTGTCAAAACCAGCTTGTTGAATTGTGTGTAATGAAATAAAAAGAAATAAAAATGGAAATAAAATGAAAATAAAAATAACAGGATAAATAGAGTAAATAAAAATAGGAATTGTAGTGCAAAAATAGTGGTATAGGAATGTGTAAGCATGAGGAATGTAGTGCAATAAAACATTTAAGTTAAAATGTTGGAGAGTGAATATAATTGAGTTGTGATAAAAATGTGTTCTGAATATATATGTATTTTTTATTGGTAAAAAAAAATATATAGGTAGAATTATGTAAAAGTGATGCAAAAATGGTGAATTGATTATCAGATAAAATAAAAAAAATTTGTACTTAAAAATGTTTTTTTTTTTTTTAAATGGATAAAATATATATATATATATATATATATATATATCAAAAAATGTTGCAGTATCTTGTAATACCTTTTTTATTGGACTAACAGCATTTTGTAGAGACAAGCTTTCGGGATTCCTCCCTTTATCAAGTCCAAAGCAAATCTAAGCTCACAAGTAGAAGACACAGGTTGGACTTGATAAAGGGAGGACTAGCACGGCTACTCACTGGACTAACACGGCTACTCAAATTTACTATATATATATATATATATATATATATATATATACATATATAATGTGTGTGTGTAATTGAATAACTCTCTTATATTGAACCTAACAAATTGAACCTAAATTATTATTTTTTTTTTTCATACATAAAACCTAAAATTTTTATATAAAACCAAAAATTTTGAATTCGGAATTTAATCCCCTAGGTTCTATAGTTTCGAGTTCGTAGATTTTTCTAGCCTCAGCTCTGGACATTTTGGAGATATAATTACCACCTCTCCATTCTATTTTGATTTTTTCTATTCCAATGTAGATTAACTGAGAAGGGTCTTAGTTATGGAACTGTTTGAAATATTTCATAGCACTTATACCCTTCTCTTCTAAAGTTTTTGAGTATAAAGCACTAACATCAAGACTTAAAAAGCTAAACCCAGATCAATTGTGTGCAATCTCTAAGAAATGCTGGTAATTCTATTACATATTGTTGAAGAAAGAGATCCACTTAGTGAGATAGGTGACTAATTATTGCACCTATCCTGGAAATAATAGGCCTCCCAGGAGTTTTTTTCTCATATTTATGAACCTTTGGGAGGTAGTAAAAAAATAGGAGTCTGAAAATTCTTTATTTTTTAAAAATCCCGTTCCTGTTTGTCTAAAATATTATTTTCAATTGATGACTGAATAAGGTTATTATATTCCTTAGATATGTGGATAGAAGGGTCCTCATCTAATTCAGAATAAAAATTTGTATCGGCAAAAATGTGTAGAGCTTCAACAATATAATTTTGGTGATTCAGTAAAACTGTCCCACCTCCCTTATCTGCAGGGCGGATAATCAAGCTATCATTATTTCTTAGAATCTTCAAGGATATTCTTTCGCTCTTAGATAACTTACCATTAAAATTACACACTGGACGTTCGTTTATTTTTCTTGGAAACTAAAGCATAAAAAGTTTCAATAAAATTACCTTTTGACGTAACTGGATAAAATGTGGATTTCATATATACTTCTACATGCTTAATAGTAGTATCCACATTTTCAATGGTATCCAAAGTAGTTGGTATTGCACTAATCCCAGAGAAAAAAATAGGAGTATGAAAATTCTTTATTTAAAAAAAATCCTGTTTGTCTAAAATATTATTTTCAATTGCCGACTGAATAAGGTTATTATATTCCTTAGATGTGTGGATAGAAGGGTCCTCATCTAATTTAGAATAATAATTTGTATCGGGTAAAATGTGTAGAGCTTCAGCAATATAATTTTGGCGATCCAGTTAAACTGTCCCACCTCCCAGAGGTTGTGGGTTCACGATTGTTAATTCCCATTGGAAACATAGTAAGAACAGTTTGAAGGATAAAACTACTAATTCCTTAAAAACTGCCTCTAAACCCACGACCTCTGTAGAGGGAATTCTGATATAAATGTGGTGAATGAAATGAGAATTCAAGCAGAAACTGGTAAAATATTTAATACCTTTATAATCACGGCTGATATTCATCCCATACCTGTTGGTGAATATACTTCTATCCCGGCGAGTGATGATCAGAGTATTGAGCAGTTACAGGAGGATGTTTTTAACGCATCACTTACTACCATCCATGACACTAAGGCCAGCACTCACATTGGGGATCTCACGATTGAAGTTGCTCCTGAGACTATGGGATCTCTTTCCATAGAAGATAGTCCCTGTAATTTATCCTCTTTCTTGGAAGTGTCTTTTTTAGGTTGCCATCCGGTACGTGCACACACTGCGGTATTAAACCCTGTAATCTTGAGCCCGAAATCACGGACGATCCCACGTTTTTTTCCCCCATTATCCACTCCAATTGTTCACCCTCGTTCACACTCCTCCAGTATAAACCTGGGAAGCTAAAAAAAGAAAACTAGAAAGCAACGGATGCAGGGGTGGAGCAAAGAAGTCACCACACAAAGGAAAAATAGTTAAAATCTTTAATTTGTCCTCTCATATATTATCGTAGAATAAAAGATCATTACTGTCCAAAAGGTTATCTTTCTGCCCTGCCACTACCCCTACCCCTGATCCTTTCCAACTTTGCTTTTTTTTTAGATTTTAATGAATACACACAAACCCTTACACTTGCGAGATTTTTCTCTGGGATTAGTGCAATGCCAACTACTTTGGATACCATTGAAAATGTGGATACTACTATTAAGCATGTAGAAGTATATATGAAATCCACATTTTATCCAGTTACGTCAAAAGGTAATTTTATTGAAACTTTTTATGCTTTAGTTTCCAAGAAAAATAAACGAACGTCCAGTGTGTAATTTTAATGGTAAGTTATCTAAGAGCGAAAGAATATCCTTGAAGATTCTAAGAAATAATGATAGCTTGATTATCCGCCCTGCAGATAAGGGAGGTGGGACAGTTTTACTGGATCGCCAAAATTATATTGCTGAAGCTCTACACATTTTTGCCGATACTAATTTTTATTCTAAATTAGATGAGGACCCTTCTATCCACATATCTAAGGAATATAATAACCTTATTCAGTCATCAATTGAAAATAATATTTTAGACAAACAGGAACGGGATTTTTAAAAAATAAAGAATTTTCAGACTCCTATTTTTTTACTACCTCCCAAAGGTTCATAAAGATGAGAAAAAAAAACCCTGGGAGGCGTATTATTTCCGGGACAGGTACAATAACTAGTCACCTATCTCACTAAGTGGATCTCTTTCTTCAACAATATGTGATAGAATTACCAGCATTTCTTAGAGATTCCACACAATTGTTCGCTGAGATCCAATCTGAAAACTTCCCTTCTGGTTTAGCTTTTTAAGGCTTGATGTTAGTGCTTTATACTTAAATATTTTAGAAGAGAAGGGTATAAGTGCTATATAATATTTCTTTCAAATAGTTGTATTGTTGACACTCAAAGTGAATTTTAAATTCCATTTCATTTATTCTTGGCCATAATGTTTTTATATTTGATTACAACATGTATAGACAGGGGGGCGTGGCCTGCCGGTAGAGATGAGCGGTTTCACACTGTGAGTGCTCCCGCTCAGAACCTGCATTCTAAGCATCCAGCACCGAATCCTGGAGTCCTTGACACCCCTAACTTGCCTGAGGACCCGAGCTATGGCCCCTAAGGTGGATCCTAACAAAAATAAGGACCACACAGCTGTGGAGAAGCCCTGCGATTATGCCCATGCTGAGAAGCAAGATGGAACTGGACAGGCCGGAGTGCGCGCGTCTCATGCGGACACAGAGGGACAGGACACCCCTTACAAGACGCAGGCCCAGACCCTCCTGAACTAATCCTCCGGGAGGTGAGCGAAGCTCTCCTTTTAGCTATTCAAACGTGCTGGATGTCGCTTACTGGGAAGATGAAGGAGATCAGGGTGGATGTGGGCCTCCTCAGACAGGACATGCAGAACCTCCATGACCGGGTGGCTGAGACGGAGACTCACATCTCAACACTGAAGGACACTGTGCAGCCTCTCCCCGCCTCCCTTCACACAATGCAGGAGCAGTTAGAACTTGCAAGGCAGAATAATGACTACTTGGAGAAACGGCTACGCCGGAACAATATCCGGCTAATCGGATTGCCCGAACGTGTGGAGGGTCAGAACCCTGGGGCTTTTGTAGAGTCCTGGATAAAGGACTTCTTTCCGGAGGTTACTTTCTCTCCAGCATATGCAGTGGAGCGCGCACATCGTGTACCCTCGAGACCACCCATACCTGGGGCACCTCCACGCCCATTGCTGGCGCACTTTCTGAACTATAATGACAGGGACTTAATCCTCCGCTCTGCTAGGAGACTACCTGAAATTACAATGCATAATGCCAAGGTTTCTATCTTCCCTGATTTCTCCTCGGACCTGCCGCGAAAGAGAGCCTCCTTTACTTCCATCAAGTCCCGATTGCGGGAGAGGGGGGTCCCGTACTCTATGGCCTACCCTGCCTGTTTCAGGATCGTGGATGGGGACCGGGCCATGTTCTTCTCCACGCCGCAGGAGGGGGACAACTGGCTGAACCGATGGAGATAATTCTTGGCCACCATTTGCTGCTTTCAGCGTTTGAGTTGGATGCTGTTCTCCCCTGCTCCTGGGACGTCTGTTGTGACCATTCTTTGTGCCTGATGATCCAGAGGCCTGAGCTTGTGGACCTGCCTGTTCTAGATGCCTGGATGTGACCATAGAGGTACCCTGAAAGGGGACAGGTACTGTGACTCCCCTATATGGCCCTGTTCTTCTTCCCCCAACCCACTGTTGCCCTCCCATCCCATTCCCCTGCCGGGACTCTGCCTCACCCTGTCTCCTGCCCTGGTGAGGAGTCCTGCTTTCCTATGTGACTCCTGGACTTCTCCTGGTCTCTTTTCCCTATGGCATAAGCTGGATGCTCTGCAGTATCCCTTTCTCTCCCCCTTCCCGGATTTTGTTCCTGTGGTACTCCAATTGTCTACTCCCCAGCCTCTTGGTGGTCCCCCAGGTCCTCCTTTTTCCCTACTGGTGTCTTCTCGTATCCTTCCTGTTTTTCCATTTCTGCCTTCCTTTCTCATTTCTCTCCCCTCGGTTTCCTTACTCTCCCCCTTTTCTTTTCCTAAGCACTATCAAGGTTCTCCCTATTTCTATGTACGAGCAGGTTCGCCCCACTAGATGGAGCTGGTGCTCTATTAATGCTGTTAGAGCTGATAGATGGTTTCTTACTATCTTGTGTTTTGTATTCGGTCCCCCATGCTATTTGGGGGCCCACACTGTGTTGTCTCCTGCTATTGGCAAGTTTCATGTTATGTTCTCTCACACCACCACCTATGTCCTATCTGTTTGTCCCTGGTCCTTTGTTTGTTTGTCTTCTTTTGTTCTCTGGATAGGCGCTGACTGCTACCGTTTTTACTTTTCTAACCCATCAGTATGGCAGACCTCAGAGTGATGTAGTGGAATATTAGAAGAGCCCGCACCCCACGTAAGCATGCACTGGTCTTCACTCACATTAGGAGTTATCGCCCTCATATTGTAGCGTTACAAGAAACACATCTCACCCCCGACAGGGCTCACCAGCTCACTAAATCAGGAGTCCAATGGTCCTAACATTCCTTCCACACCTTTTTTTTTTCAGGGGGGTTTCTGTCCTGTTCAGTAGACTGGTAACATGGAAACCGGTCACAGTCCGTAAGGACCCACTAGGCCGTTATGTTTTTATAAATGCCTTCCTGAATAACATTCCCTTTGTATTATTGTTTTTTTATAATCCCCCTCCTGCCTCCATGGACGTCCTACACAAGGCGGTTACATTTGCAGCAGGTTACCCGTCCGCCCTTGTACTTTGTATGGGGGATTTCAATATGGTGCTAGATCCCTCGGTCGATAGACACAGCCCTAGGGGCGTTCCCCCGGTTACTGGTAGTACCCCTCTCTCCCAGTTTCTGGAGGAGGTGGGTTGGATAGATGTTTTTAGGTCTAGATACCCTAGAGCTAGGCAGTACTCATGTCATACCCTGGGCAGAAATGCGCTGTCCGGAATTGACCTTGCGTGTGGTAGCCCACTCCTTTTATCTACAGTCTCGGAGGTCTCTTATTAGTCATGGGCTGTCTCTGATCATTCCCCTTTACTGCTTGATATCTCCCTGGTCAGTTCTGGCACACCACGTTGGTGGAAAATCCACCCCTTTTGGTTGGATCAGTTTGGACCAAATGATCACATCCCGGATCAGCTTCAGGTTTTCCTTCAGGCCAATGCTCCAGAGGGATCCCCTGTGCTGGTCTGGGAGACGTTGAAGGCATATCTCAGGGGTTGATTGCGGTCTACTATCTCTTATATTAAAAAATCCACATCTAGGAGGGAGGAGGAGCTGGCCCAGAGTTGTGCTGAGCTAGAGGCCCGATATGTGTAGGACCCATCCGAGGCTAATCAAGTTGCATGGTTGCAGGAGGGGAGGCAATATTTGTTGCACCTTCACAAAAAAGCCAATAGGAAATTATTCTTTACAAAAAAGTTTTACTTTGAACATGGGAACCAATCTAGTAAATTATTAGCCCACATAGTCAAACAGAATTCGTCTGCTGCACCAATTCTTAAGCTTAGGGCCTCAGATGGGTCCATTTTGCTGGGCAGTGAGGAGATGGCTACTCGTTTCTCATCCTTTTATTCTGATCTTTATTCCTCACAGGTGCAGTACAGAGAGGCCCAGTTGGCCACCTACCTGGACGGCATTGCTTTCCCCTCTTTGCTGGCTGATTCTAGAGAAATTTTGGACGCTCGTCTCACCGTGCTGGAGCTCCAGGACGCCATAGCTGACATGACTAAGGGTGAATCTCCGGGCCCTTAAGGCCTGCCGTTGGAGATTTATCTGAGGTATTCAGAAGTGCTCCTCCCACCCCTGCTACAAATGTATGAGACTGCATTTGCAGATTGCACTCGGCCGGACTCTTTGTATGAGGAAACCATTCTAGTCCTCTTGAAACCGGATAAGGACCCCATGGAGTGCAGCTCTTACAGGCCAATGTCACTTCTTAATCTAGACTATAAACTTCTCACCAAAATCCTAGCCAATAGACTGAATAGATTTATATTGACAATAATTCATCCAGACCAATCTGGCTTTATGCCAGGTAAATCCACGTCGGATAATATCAGTCGTGTTTAGACTGCTGTCCAGGTGGGTGGAGCCTTGGGGGAGTGGGGTCACTGGGCCTTGGCGTCCCTAGATGCCACCAAGGCCTTCGACTCGTTGAATGGGGTTATCTCCTGGAAGTCCTTGGGAGCCCTGTTTGCGGTGGCGGTGGAGCCCCTTGCCCTCCGTATCCGGCAGGACCCTGACTTCCGTGGTAAGTCTATCGGAGGCAGGGAGGAACGTATTGGTTTGTATGCCGATGATATGGTGTTGCTTCTCTCCAACCCCTCTAGTATGTTATTGATTTAATGGACTGTTTTGGGTATTTCTCTGGTTTATTCATTAATTGGACCAAGTCTGCGATGATGCCGCTTTTGCATACAGATTGGCCCTCGGTTATGTGTGGTCTTCCGGTTGTCACAGAATTTAAGTACCTGGGGGTATAGATTAATAGAGACCCATTAATTGATCTAAATGCTAACGTTCTTTCCCTTATACCTTATGTCAAGTCCAAATTTCAAATCTGGCCCACACTGCCTCTATCGGTTACTGGCTGTATTAATCTTATTAAGCTCATCATTCTCCTCAAATGTCTATATGCACTAGAGCATGCGTCAGTCCCTCTCCCCAAGTCCTTTGATACCATTCATTCCCTTCTCTCCCAGCTTATTTGGGGCCCCGGCAGGCCCAAAATTCGCCTCACTACTTTGCAGCGCCCTAAACTAGAGCCAGGCTTTTCTCTACCGGATTTCTTTCTGTATTACTTGGCGGGCCAGCTGCGCTATCTCCGTCATTTAGGGGACTATGCCAGATGCAGAACATTCTTTAGATAGATTTGTCCCATCCCTAACCACCCGACTCCTGCTAGAGAGCTCTACTCTGGGAGGACGCGCATACTTGCCCCTCCATAAACTGGCTATTAAGGTCTGGCGTGCCACTAAGGTGACTATGGTTTCACGGATATACCCTCAGATACTCCGTTGTGGCATAACCCGAACTTCACACATATTGATAGTAATCTGGACCCAGCTTTCTGTCAGAATGTTGGGGTGCATACTCTAGGCCATTTGTTCCGTGACAACGTTCTATGTTCATTTGACCAACTGCAATCTAGGCATGCCTTACCTAGACATAGTTTCTTTAAGTATTTACAGCTGCATCATGACCTGAATGCTCAGTTTTTGTTGGGGAGCCCACCCATCTCTGCCTTTCCACTAATAGGGATTCTGAAATCACAGGGACCTAGGGTACTGTGTCCATCCTCTACACGTGTCTTATCCAGGCCAAGAACTCCGGCTCACAGTTGCCGGCTGTTCAGTATTGGCAGTCGCATATTCCTAACTTAACCAGGAATGACTGGGAGGAGATCCTATCCTCACATATGCAGATGTCTCCGGCTGCTAATAATAAACTTATCCAAATGAACATTATTCACTAAAGCTGTATTACTCATGCTAGACTTCACAGAATGGGTCGGTCTGCCTCTGATGCTTGTCACCTTGTGCCCGCAAATTGTGCCCTTCTTGCAGCATGTCCTCCGACTTCTTGCTAATATTGTGCAGCCTTCCCCTCCAATTGACCTTCTAATATGTCTATTTGGTGTATTAAAAGAGGAGATGTTCGCCCGTTCTTGCGGGAAACTTTTGTTCTTGGCCAGGAAAGCAGTTGCACTTAAGTGGATGGACCCACGCCCGCCTACCCTATCTCAATGGAAAGCATTGGTTAATGCTGTGATACCCTTTTCCCTTATAGTATACAAGAATAGGAAATGCCCAGGTAAATTCCTTTCAGTGTGGGGTGCTTGGTGCTCCTCTCCTCTTACTCAATGTACGTACTCCTTGTGCTACCTAATAGTACTGCCTACATGTTCCTTATGCTACATAATTCCTCTGTTTTCCTTCCATAGTCTGACGCCTTTCTGTCTGTTGTCTGTGTTTTGTGCTCTGTCACCTGTCTATTCCATGTTCTACTCGTTTACCAACATTCCCTGGATTTATGGTGGTGTGTACTCTATCCGGGTATTATGATCTGTTGCAGTTTACATGGCGTTTTTCGCTGGTTATTTTGGGTTTTTGTTCTCTTTAACATATCTCAGTTTTTCACTATGTAGGCCTGTTGTGGCCTATACCCCATGATCTTGTCATCTACATATTGTATACGTGACTTTGCCCAAATGGGCCTTCATGTCCTTTGCTTGGTGTATGCTGTTGCTAATCCTGTGTGGCCATGTGGCCGATGATTGTTAACCTTTCAATAAAACGAATGAAAAAAAATTAAAAAAAACACGTATAGACAGGAGCGGGGCTGTGCGATGGGGACTCGATTCGCCCCCAGTTATGCAAATGTGTATATGGGGCACTTTAAGTCCCTATATATATATCGCACAGTCCGTTGGTTTGGTCCTCATGTTTTGTTTTACCGACTCTTTATAGATGACCTCTTTATAATTTGGGGTGGAAATTAACTTGAGGCACTGGAATTTGTAGCGCACATGATGAATGGAGTCTTACTCTTATGCTTAATTTCTCCCCTGAAAGTATGGTCTTTTTGGACCTGGAGATTTTTAAAGATTTTAATGAAATTATAGATACAAGTTATGCTTTTAACAAGGTGAATAAATTACAACAAAAAGACCTGATTAGAAATAAGAATGCAAAATTACCACTGGTGGAAAAAAAGGAATGAATACTGAAAGGAAATTCAATTTTATAACAAATTATAATTCTTGCACTAAAGATATCAGGAAAATTCTATATAAACACTGGCCAGTACTATTGATGGACCCTATTCTGAAGGAATTTATTTGAAAAAAAAACAAAAAAAAAACAGCCATAACATTTCGGCGAGCCAAAAAGCTTCGAAACCATTTGGCCCCTAACAGAATAAAAAAATCTACTATTTTGGGTGCAGGATCCTCTTTCCCAGCATCTAATGTTCTTGTCACTGGCACCTCTCGCTGTAAGCACTCACAATGCCTCTGTTGTACATTGATACCCTTGAAACCCACTGAAGTATTGCAAACTTTACATCGAGATCAACAGGAGAAAAAATTATGCTGAAAACATGTGCCAATTGTTCCTCATCGTACGTGGTGTATTTTTTAACTTGCCAGTGCGGTATTCAATACATAGGTCGGACCATTCAAACACTGCGAGCTAGAATTAATAAGCACTGACATAACATAAATATCAAGTTTATGCTCCACAGCTTATCCCGCCACATAACAATAGTGCATGCTAGTGATTTGAGTGGGTTATCTTTGTGTCATTGACTCCATCCCTGAGAATTGTCCAAATTGCTTTCAGCAGTTAATCAATCGGGGATCCTTCTGGATTTTTAGGGTTAACACGTTATACCCAGAAGGATTAAATGAGACGACTGAAAGAACTAATACATAATCCTTTTGCACACTAGTGTTTTATCTTTATTTTTATTGTGATACTTTTGTTGTTATTGTATATATATTACATTTGATATATTCTATATAGTGTTTTGTAATCTATTTTGGGTGTATCTGAATGTCTGTCACTCCCACGGAAGTGATGTGTATTCTGATTCCTTTATATACATGTTTTTTGTTCTATTGTGCACGCCTGTTGAAAAGGCCATTCTGGCCTTGAAACGCGTTATGCGTGTTTAATGATCTTAAGAATTAATCAGTACCCCTGATTCTCACCTTATGGAGTAACGACTGTCAGTGCGGAATTACTTCCATTATTCTTTGTGTCCATTGTTGTATCCTGTGCCTTCCGGTCGGGCGTGGGAAGTCTGCAGCAGCCGTTCAAGAATTACAAGTTCTTCCTCCTATGCGATTTGAGCGTTGTGCCTCGGATATTGCACAACATTATAAGGTGAGCGTATCTCTCACCTAGAAATTGAAACGTGCGGAGGCTCTACTTAAAACAGAATACCCAAGCCGAGGATACTGCGTTGCACATAACCCGATGTGCCAATAGTAAATAAGGGGATATTAAATGGTAGCAGTCCTGCTAGGCTAAGGGTAGTGAATAGCACAGATAAAGAAGGATGAAGAAGGTATATAAGACAATACAAGAAAATTGTTCAGTAATAAAATAACATTTATTAAATAATTGTAATGTGAGGTCTTCAGCAGTGCCCTTGCTTCAGACGGATCACCAAATATTAAAATAATTGTAAAACGTGCTAAAATTCAATAGATATAGTATACAATAGATGCATATATACTGGATAGATCACACTTGTAGTAATTTCCCTGTAGAAGAATAGGTTGGGACACAGAGTATAACAGTCTGTGCGCTGTGGTTAGCGCGGTGTGCTGGTAAGTACTGAGTGAATTCTTTCCCACAGTGTAGAATGGGAAAATATAAGATTTTGAGGGTAAGTGATTTAGTATTGCATATTGCTGGCCCGGGCGGCGCCGTGCCGATAAGGTGGATTAAAATGCAGACCTGTGATACGTTCATCAGCGCTGGAAGCCCTCTATTTGGAAGCCCCCTACTCTACCCTGTCGGCACAGGGCTGCTGGATGAGTGGTTTTGAGTGGTGTGGGGGTTAAATGTCATTCATGTGCGCATTGCAGCACTGGAGTCCTCCGCTTTAGGACCTTCGTTACCCTGACGGCACAGGGACACAATTAAACAAGTTCCAAGCGGGATAAAGGATTGGCACTATGTGCCTCTTACTGGCAATACAAATGGTGAGGTTGCTGGGCTGTGATTCGATTCGGTTGGCCAGTGGTGTGATTGTGCCCGGTGAAGCGTGTTAAGCAGTGGCTCCTGAATTGTAAGTACTCCAATGTGTCCAAGATTGGGGTATTGGTGTATGCAGTCTTAGGCTAGATGCATTTCGGGGAGCCACGTCCCCTTTTTCAATAGCGATGACTGAATGAAAATGACCGGGAATTGTAGCGTTTTATAACAAATGCAAGAAATAAGTCATCTGGTGTTTTATAACAAGTGCAAAAGAATACGTCATCTTGGTGATAAGCAAACTCCGGACTAGGATGTCTATGGAGTATACATCACCTGACATGGAATTTGAATTAAAACAGATGTCATTACTGAACAGGAAAAGAAAAAACATAGAAAACAGTGGTAGAAAAGATAAGAGGGAAATGTAGTTTAGTGCTATAGATGATGTAGAAGAATAGACATAAATGAAACTTTGAACTGCACGTTCCATATTAAATAGGGACAAGGAAATACTTGAACCTCTTGGGTATTATGTGGTGTAGTCTAAATGTGATAATTGCTGCGGATGTGTACGCAGATAATATGGTCTTTTACTCTGATGAATAATCTGAAAATAATTGTGGATCGATGCAAATAAGTTATTTAGTCTGTTGTATTTTAACTGTAATGGATATTATGGGTGGATACATATATGCTGGCTGTGCTGGATGTTACAAAGCTGGATACATGAGTGGCACTGCGGATAATTGTACAAACTACAGCGGATTCCACATGAAGAGCATATATTAAATGTCTCGATGTGGTGACTAATAAGTTAGACTGTGTGTGTGTGTGTGAACACTGATAAATGGTGAGCACAATGCGGAAAGGATACTAGAGTGAGTGTATATATATATATATATATATATATATATATATATATATATATATTCAACTGACCGGTTTTTCCAAACCAACAATGTCGTAGAGGTCTCCCACGTAATTCAGAGGATGTGAAGCAAAAGTGAACCTTTAAAACTCAACTTTTATTGTGTTACTATTAAAAATAATTTTTGCACGTGTATATAATAAAAATATTAATGTGAACCATCAAAGTCTCTATTTTTTATAGTCACTTCTTTACATCTATCCCAGTAGATATATCCCTGTTTCATTCGTACTGTCTTTTATGCATCCTTCAAAGTGAACTGATGTATATCAATAAAGGAGGACTCTCCAGCTATGCACCAAAATACTCAGCCAGTGTAGATATAGAATGTGCTAAATGTATAAGTCCACCATATTATCCTCTACTTTAGCAATCCATTTTATTTCACTACACTTGATTATCCGTGTGTGAATAGTAGCCAAGGAGATATGAGTGCTGTTTATCATGTGCAAATTAGTCCACACTTCTTGTATACTTCGTTAAGTGTGAACTCTGTTTAAAGTGGCTAGTGCTTGTAGCAATATAAAAGTTGTATTAACAGTACATCACGTTCATGCCTTTTTACAATATTGCACTGTCCATTTTTCATTGCACTGGATTGCAGAATATTGCACTAGAAGTTATTGCACTTATTTGGATATTGCACTTATACTGCTATTATTGCACAATTCCCATATATATATATAGTGACTTAGCTTGATGTTGTCCGCTGGATGATTGTGACTTCTCTTGGTGATGGTTCACATGACTCGCTCCATCCTACGCGTTTCCTCCATTAGGATTCTTCAGGGATCTTTGTGAGCTGTCTTTGTCTTGCCATTAGGTGCGTGTGGCTCTGATAGCGGCCACACGCACCTAATGGCAAACTACAATTGAATATATGGTAAGTGCTGGAATTACTTCTCTACTATTATATCCATGCAGCACAGTGTGGGGCACTGTTAAAGCCTGGTGGGACAGTGTGCAACACTGGTATATCTAGGAGGCACAGTGTGCGGCACTGTTAAATCCAGGTGGCATAGTATGTAGCATTTTATTATTGCCCCCCCACCCCTTTTATGTTAGGGATGTTAGGGACCCGCTATGTACAGGTGGCCATGACGTGGCTAGCGGGATTGTACTTCATGATCATGAAGTACAGTAACGACCCATTAGTGTAATGTAAGTATAATATTTTGTGTGTAGGGGTGAGACATGAGGAGGGATTTGGGTGGAATGGGGGCGTGGCCAGGGCGGAGTCTTGCAGGGGGCCCTTGCTTTATTTGGTCCGGGGGCCCTGAGTGTTGTCAGTCCGCCCCTTTGTGTAGCTATAGATTCTGCAATGGTTTTGTGCGAATGTGGCGGAACAGTGATATTAATATTAGTAATATTCCTCTGTAGTGTATCTATATCTACTTGTATATATGTGGTGTGTATATGGATGGATGAATGTGAACATATTAAGTGGGTTGTGTGTCTCTTGACTGTGTGTAGAAAGGATGTAGAAGTGCTAAAGAAAATGTATCTATATCTATCTGTATACGTGTGGTGTGCACACAGACAAAATATGCATAATTAAATGTATATAAGGTAAATGGCGTGTCTCTTGACTGTGTAGAAAAGAAAAAATGCTACAAAGGAAGGAGATGACTGAATTCTAGTCGGTAAATAAATAATCCATCTGATTGTTGCTAAAGTCACTTTGTAGAATATTTCAAAATCAGTTTTTACTTAAAAGTCCAAAAAACATGGATAAATACAAAAAATTCAAAAAAAATTAAAATGTGACTAGCTGGGAATGTTTATTTTATAAGGAGCCGAACCGTTCCAATTCGGCGTTCAGTCCTCTAGGCTCGAGGCTTCCTAACTCATAAATTTTTCTAGCTTCTGCTCTGGACATTTGTAAGATATAATTTCCACCTCTCCAATTTCTCTTAATCGTCTGGATTGCTGCAAAGGTAAATCCAGAATGGTCTGAATTATGGTGTGTGAGAAAATGAGCTGATAGGGGGTGTTTGTCATTACTTTTTTTTATATTGTACATGTCTTCTTCAGGTTTTTAACTGACATTTGGTCCTACCGATATATTGTGACATGTGCATGTTATTAAGTATATTACACCCTTGGAGTTACATGTTAGTTGCTGTTTTATCTCCCACTGGAAGGTGTTGGAGGTAGATACCTAATTTTTCAGTTTTTTTAGGGAATTTTGTGGCTTTGCAGCAAGAACAGAGGCAGCATCTGTGGAACCCTTTAGTGGATAACCACGTGTCTGATCTATCTTTTCGTTTTGTGCAGATGGTTGAGGCAACTTGGATGCCTAAATTCTGTGCTTTAGTAAACACAATAGGTGGTGTATTGGGTAATAGTGTGCCTAAATGTCCTGTTGTAATAAATGCCAGTTTTTGGAACAGATTTGTCTCAACTTTTTATGATCTTGATTAAAAGGAAAGATTAGACTAACTGCATTATCGTTGATGTGTGGTTGGGGTTGGTTTTGGAAAAACTCAATTTTATCCAATTTTTCGATTTTCTCTTTAGAGTTTGTTAGGGTCTTGTTAGGGTTGTCTTTTATCAGAAACTTTTCTGTAAGTTCATGTGCTTCGATTTGGTATTGCTCGTCATTTGTGCAGTTTCTCTTTAGTCTCCTGTATTGACTGGTGGGGATGTTATGAAGCCATCGGGGCAGGTGGCAACTAGAGAACAGTATAAAGCTGTTTCTCGCTGAGGGTTTGTTGAAGTGATTAGGAGGTCAAGAAGTCCTAGTCTTACTAACATGAGGGGTAAAAGGTAAGTCCCAAGTGTTGTTGTTTAAGTTACTCATTAAAGCATTGAGTTCGCTTTCAGATCTATCCCAAATTAAAATATTATTATTTTAATTTGGGATAGATCTGAAAGCGAACTCAATGCTTTCATCTGTGTGCACACCACATGTATTCAGATAGATATAGATACATTTTCTTTAGCACTTCTACATCCTTTCTACACACAGTCAAGAGACACACAGCCCACTTCATATGTTCACATTCATCCATCCATATACTAGGGGTGTGAATCGGCAAGAATTTGCCGATACAATATGTATCGCGATACACATATGACGATACGATATATCCCGATTCTGTCTCAAAAACAATGTCTCTTACACTTTTATTAAAACATTTTTTTTTTTTATACACATTATTAGACTTTTAGGAGGAATTATTAGATTCCTCAGACAGATGAATAGAGTTCTATTGAACTCCATTGATCTGCGATCCATTGATAGAGCCTAGTCAAGTCAGGCTCTATCAATGACAGAGCCACCCACGGGACAGCAGAAAGCAGAGGTAAGCCCTCCAGCTACCTACACAGTGGATCGCCCGCCCGCGATCGCGCTGCGTGGGGTCGATCCACCCCACTAGCCCACCAGGGAGCATTCACAGATCCCTTTAGATGCCGCCATGAGCTTTGACAGTGGCGATCTAAAGGGTTAATAGCCAGCCACGGCGATCGACACATGGTGGCTATTAGCGGCGGCCCCCGGCTACTGAAATCAGCTGGGGGCTGGAGAGTATGGAGCAGGCAGGAGTCCGGAGCCCGCAGCCCGCTCCATACAGACTGCTGAGCACCGCATGCTGGCTATTAGCGGGGGCCGCAGAGTACGGAGCGGGCATGAGTCGGGAGCCCGCTCCATACACTCAGAGCGCCACCACGCTTGTCAGGTACGGCCCTGCTTGCACGAGCCGGAAAAAATTCCCCTGCCCGGCGCCCGGAACTTCATGTCCTGGGCGTCGGGAGATACGAATTCCACATACCTAAAAGGATCGATTCAAAAATATCGCCTAATAAAAATCGCGATAATCGAGTGAATCAGTTTTTTTCTTACACCCCTAATATATACATACCACATATATACAAGTAGATATAGATACACTGCTGAGCAATATTACTAATATTAAAAGGGTTATCCACCATAAGGTGATTTTAGTACGTACCTGGCAGACAGTGACGGACATGCTTGGGAAGGCTCTGGCTTTTTCTGGGGATAAATGGCTATGTTGTGAGATTACCATAATATTGTGGCTAGCTTTTTGTCAACTGGTATTTCCTATTTGACTTTTCTTTTTTTGACTACAAATCCCACAATTCCATTTTCCTCCCTCCCACACATCAGCCACCCCACCCACTGAAACATAAATGAGCTGCAGACCTGTTGTTTTCAATCAGGGTGCCTACAGCTGTTGCATTAATTGCAGATAGAGCTCTCTCCCACCAAGCGATCGCTCCACCTATTGAAGCAGACAGGCTCCCTGTCATCAGCTGACTAGTGAGTCAGGTCTGGACCGCATTGCAACCTGCGAAAAGTCTGAGACAGCAGTCATTTTGTATGCTGTTAAAAATATAGTGGGGTGAAAATCACTGAAGAATTGTGAGAAAACCGTCACACACAGGTACAGACACTATATTATGAACTACTGTAACTTTACAGCCCCTGTAGCATAGTCAAATAAAAAAAAATTCCTGGAATACCCCTTTAATATCACTGTTCTGTCACATTCGCACAAAACCATTGCAGAATCTATAGCTACACAATAACAAGCTTAAAAATAACACCAATCCTACACAAAACTTTTAATTTTAAATTTCTAAATAATTATACACATTAACCTTAAAAATTCTAAAATATTTGAGATATATATATATATATATATATATATATATATATATACTCACTCAAGTATCCTTTCCACATTGTGATCACCATTTATCAGTGTTCTCACACACAGTCTAACTTATTAGTCACCACATCGAGACATTTAATATATGCTCTTCATGTGGAATCCACTGTAGTTTGTACAATTATCCACATTGCCACTCATGTATCCAGCTTTGTAACATCCAGCACAGCCAGCATATATGTATCCACCCATAATATCCGTTACAGTTAAAATACAACAAACTAAATAACTTAATTGCATTGATACGTAATTATTTTCAGATTATTCATCAGAGTACCAGACCACATAATCTGCGTACACATCCGCAGCAATTTTCACATTTAGACTACACCACATAATACCCAACAGGTATTTCCTTGTCCCTTTTTATATGGAACGTGCAGTCCAAAGTTCATTTATGTCTATTCTTCTACATCATCTATAGCACTAAACTACATTTCCCTCTTATTTTTTCTACCACGGTTTTCCATGTTTTTCTTTTCCTGTTCAGTAATGACATCTGTTTTAATTCAAATTCCAATGTCAGGTGATGCGAAGAGGTAGAGAAAAAAGGACCAACGATTTTCCAGGCGCTGCTAGCTCAAAACACCGGAGGCACGAGTTATAGATGAAAGATCCTGGCAGGGATCATGTTTATTTAAAAAAAAAAAAAAGTACAGATGATGTGTTTCGAGGGTAACCCCCTGTTCCTCAGATCAACATAACATACATTAGACACATGGCAAGTTTAAATACAGTGCCATTAAACTTGCCATGTGTCTAATGTATGTTATGTTGATCTGAGGAAGAGGGGGTTACCCTCGAAACGCGTCATCTGTACTTTTGTTGTTTTGTTTTATTTATAAACATGATCCCTGCCAGGATCTTTCATCTATAACTCGTGCCTCCGGTGTTTTGAGCTAGCAGAGCCTGGAAAATCGTTGGTCCTTTTTTCTCTACCTCTCAAAAATACTGGGGTTGGTTGCGACAATTTAGTAATGTATTAATAATCTCAGTGCCCATGAATGTAGAAATTGATGCACGGCTAAACGGCCTATAAGCCCTAACTTTAAAATCGTCATAATCCGGTACGGAGGCTTCAGAATGAATGCCACTGTATATCCTTATTGGACACGCCCCCTCTGTTCAGCGCGTCACAGAGAACGGGCGCAGTGGCGCGCATATAACCTCCGGCCCTTGCCGGAAGTGACGACAGACGCCAACAGTTCACACACCGGAGTGAACAGAGCTGGACGGAGCCAGCTCCCTGCGCCACAGCTGGTTGCCGCGCCCGCCCCGCAAACCAGGGATCCGTGAGTAAACTTTGGATCAATGATGATACGTGATCCAGACTTTCTCCTGCAGGGCGCAACCTTGAATAGTGTATTTTTGCTTTTCTTACAGGTGGACCAACGGATAGAGTCCTGGCCTATAATACAGGGACAGAGTCTTGCTATTTATATATACCTGCTGCTTTTCCCTACAGGATTTATAGTGATATGAGAATATTGTTGTTGCAGATGGATGACCTGTTTCCTACGCCAAGGACCTCTTTAATACTTCCTTTGATTTGATATACCGATTGTATATACATAATACCTGTCAATCTGACTTATCTTCTCTGTACATATTATATGCCTCCCTGAGGATGCCATATAAATTCATGGCAGAAACGCGTCGGTGGTATAATATAATAGTGGTATGATATGCTGCTAACTTTGGTAACTTATAGTTACTAAGTAGCTGTGGCACAGTTTGAGCGTCTCCTCCGATCCTGGAAGGTTACTGCTCCTGATGGTCTACATCTATTCTATTTTTTTTAATGGTGTTGGAATCAAACACGTTTTTTTGGGTGATTTTTAAATGATCCAAATAAAAGTAAATTTTTATGCACTACCCTGAACACTTATACTTTTTCTGTTCTTTTGACTTATTCGAATGCTGGGTGGAATTACGCTTAAGCGTGGTCTGACGTGGGACCTAACATATTTACGTCTAGTTGATTATTTCTGATTTGATATATACGGGCATGGCGAGTTTTATAGCCAGTGCACCTAATACAGAAGGATGGCTTACTGAGGCGAGAGAGGTCTTTTCAGAGAAGACCCTCACCCAATCCAAATACACACCATCTATGCGCTCAGCTTTTAAGGACCTTACCCAATATTATAAGCAATACGCGACCTCCTTTTGGGAAATCCAAAGTTTTGATAGTTACCTCAAACAAGGAATAATACCAAGGGGACTGCGAGTCCCCATTTTGCCTTCCACTAGATTGAGAAATCAGACGGTTCTGACTAAATGGGAAGCAGAAGCTACTAAGTGCTCCACCATATTTATGGAGATCCTCCTGGAGGAGGAAAAAAAGAACTTAGAAACCATCCTTATAAAACTTGAGGAGCAAAGGGAGGTGGTGTTAAAATACAAGAACGATCCAGAATTTGCAAATAAAGAGTCCCAATTACAAAATCAAATTGAAAAATATCAGTATAATATTAAGCTTCGTAAACATAACCAGTTTACTAGAGACTTGACAGACTTCAAAGAAAATCGAGCATATACTGTTCTAGAACAAAACACGACCCAAAGGGTCACAGATACAGAAATTTCTTCCTCTGACACGGAGGTGTCAGACGGAGGATACCCCAATTCCAGAAGAGGAGGCAACAGGGGCTCGGGTAAGGGCCATAGAGGGAGGGGAAGAGGGAAGGGAAAGAATAGGGGCACTACAAACCAAACATCAGGATGTGGTGGACCCTCCTACTCCTCCTCCTCTTTTTTAGAGAGGGACCCGTATCAGTTACGCTTCCCCCCACGAACACAGAACAATCCACAAAAGCGCTAGATAACACTGATGATACTCAAATTATTAATCTATCCAGCATCTATTTATCAGAGGCACAGAAGTCAGTCCTCCTGAAGGGCCTTACATTTGTTCCCACCTCGGCCTATGATGAATTTGAATGGACTAAGGATATCCATCTATTTTCGCGTAGGCTGAGGTGGCACAAATACTTTAAATTGCGACAGAGAAGAGAAGGCCTAGCATGTGGTATGTCCCCAGAGGATCTCATGGTAACAAGGGATCTAGTGACTTTATTGGAGGATGGAGAGAGGATTGAAGGACAGGGTCCCTTCACTGACCTCAAAAATAAAAGTAGATCTTTTCCACCAATTGGGGACACCTCCTGTATAGATGTGTTTACAGAACTTGTCCTCTAGGATTTGAGGGAGTTAACAACCACAGAATCATGCATGAGGGACAATTTAAACTTTCAGGAGAGACAGGCACTGACACAACTTAAAAATAATAAGGAATTAATAATTAAAGCTTCTGATAAAGGAGGAAACATAGTTTTGCTCGATAGAGCCAAATATGTACGCATGTGTAGAAGACTACTGGATGACAACGACACATATGAACTAATACCGGCGGACCCTACACATGCGTACAGCTTGGAATTAATGGATATATTGAATATAGCATTTGGAAAAAAAACTTATTGATCAGAAGGAACTTGACTTCCTTAGACCGCACAAGCCAAATATCCCCACGTTTTATGCCTTGCCCAAAGTCCACAAGGGCCTAATACCATTGAAAGGTCGACCTATTGTATCTGGAATAGGTGGCATGTCACGAAACGTGGGGATATACATTGACAGAGTGTTGAGACAATTTGTATTTACTCTCCCGTCATACTTGCGTGACACTATGGACCTACTAAAAAGAATTGAAGGAATCTCCATTGGTAATGACATCATTTTTGCCAGCTTAGATGTGGAGGCATTGTACTCCTCCATTCGCCATACAGTAGGTCTTCAAGCAGTAGCATATTTTCTAAGTACACCTGGCATTTGCTACCAAGAACATAATGCATTTGTCCTCCAACTACTGGAATTTGTTTTGACTAAGAACTATTTTCTATTCAATGGGCGCATTTATCATCAGATCAGGGGGACCGCCATGGGGTCCCCCTGTGTGCCCAGTTACGCTAATCTGACATTAGGATGGTGGGAGGCAACCTGCCTATTCAATGATGAGAGGGAGCATTTCTGTGAGCGAGCCCTGACGTGTCTCCGTTTTATAGATGATGTGTTTATAATCTGGAGTGGCAGTAGGGAGGAATTCGGAAGTCTGGTAGACTCTATAAACAAAAATCAATTGGGTCTCTTTTTCACATATGAAACTCAGGACAAAGAAATTAACTTCTTGGATGTAAAAATTTACAGAGATAGGAATAACATAGTCCAGAGTACAATATATCGGAAGAAAACAGCGACGAACAGCCTCCTGAGGTGGGAGAGTTGCCATCTGGGCCCCCTGAAAAGGGGGATCCCCAAAGGGCAGTACCTCCGCCTCAGGAGGAACTGTTTGTCACACACAAATTTCAAGAGAGAGGCGGCTGTCATGAGGCAGAGGTTCACCAATAGAGGGTATCCGGACCACATACTGTCCAGGGCGTACCAGTCAGCACTTAGAACACCTAGAAATGAGCTTCTCATACCAAGAACTAGGACTGACACATCCACAAGTGCTAGAATCATTGGCACCTTCGACAGAAGGGCACCTCAAGTGAGAGAAATTATTAATCATCACTGGAATATCCTAGGGATGGACCCGGACCTCCGGGATATTGTTGGCCCGAACCCACAAATCACATATCGACGGGGCAAGAGCATAGGAGATCTGGTGGTCCGGAGCCATCTTGAACCAGAACAGACATCACAAAACTGGCTCAATAGACTATCAGATATCTCAGGCTGCTTTAGATGTGGCCATTGTAGAGCATGCCAATATGTTGAGAAGAGTGACAAGGTACCCAACATACAGGGAGAAGTGATACCCATTAGAGAATTCATTAACTGTTCATCCAAATGCATCATATATATTGGAATATGCACTTGTCCCCACATATATGTGGGGAAGACTATGAGGGAATTCAGAAAAAGAATTCTTGAGCATATTGGGGACATAAGAAACCATCGAGATACATCTGTGGTAACCCATATCAACCAACAGAATTTGGGTGACCTGAGATCAATTAAATTCATGGGGATTGACCGGATTATCCCCTCTCAGAGGGGTGGAGATACAGATACACTTCTACTCCAAAGGGAATGCCGCTGGATTTATCAACTTGACTCAATGGCCCCCAAAGGTCTAAATGAACATTTAAATTTCGGGTGTTTCTTATAAATGGTATGTGGTGGGACAATGGGTGACTCCTAGGTAGATAGGGACGACCGTAGAGGGTCGACAGGATTTAGTAGTCACCTCTTATCTACTATAGGGCATATAGTCACCTAATAGGAGGTTCCTGAGCGGGACCGCCCTTTTTAGGGCGGCCACCCCGCCTAGGCTTTAGGGTTAAAGAATAGGGCAATTTAGGGACAGTGTAGATCCTTTAGGCCCACGCCTTGTTCCCGCCCCCCCCCCCCTTACTATAGGGACCCCCTTGGTTAGGGACTGTCCCACCTACTACCATTCACCCTGCTCAGTTTGGGCTGTTGTGGAGATGGGGGTGAATTATAACTATCCCCCCCCCCCCCCCCCCCCAGCTCTACAATACCTTCCACTTTTACTCAGGACTGTACTTGTATACATACCCTGCCCTTGGTTTTAATACACCCCTTACTCATGACAGATTTAGGCGCCTCTCTCTACTGTATTAATGTTGCACTAAATGCACAATGTTGACAGCTACATTTACATAAAAGTAACTTTATCTCAGATGAATTGTCGCAACTTATTCCCTCTCAAAAATACTGGGGTTGGTTGCGACAATTTAGTAATGTATTAATAATCTCAGTGCCCATGAATGTAGAAATTGATGCACGGCTAAACGGCCTATAAGCCCTAACTTTGAAATCGTCATAATCCGGAACGGAGGCTTCAGAATGAATGCCACTGTATATCCTTATTGGACACGCCCCCTCTGTTCAGCGCGTCACAGAGAACGGGCGCAGTGGCGCGCATATAACCTCCGGCCCTTGCCGGAAGTGACGACAGACGCCGACAGTTCACACACCGGAGTGAACAGAGCTGGACGGAGCCAGCTCCCTGCGCCACAGCAGGTTGTCGCGCCCGCCCCGCAAACCAGGGATCCGTGAGTAAACTTTGGATCAATGATGATACGTGATCCAGACTTTCTCCTGCAGGGCGCAACCTTGAATAGTGTATTTTTGCTTTTCTTACAGGTGGACCAACGGATAGAGTCCTGGCCTATAATACAGGGACAGAGTCTTGTTATTTATATATACCTGCTGCTTTTCCCTACAGGATTTATAGTGATATGAGAATATTGTTATTGCAGATGGATGACCTGTTTCCTACGCCAAGTACCTCTTTAATACTTCCTTTGATTTGATATACCGATTGTATATACATAATACCTGTCAATCTGACTTATCTTCTCTGTACATATTATATGCCTCCCTGAGGACGCCATATAAATTCATGGCAGAAACGCGTCGGTGGTATAATATAATAGTGGTATGATATGCTGCTAACTTTGGTAACTTATAGTTACTAAGTAGCTGTGGCACAGTTTGAGCGTCTCCTCCGATCCTGGAAGGTTACTGCTCCTGATGGTCTACATCTATTCTATTTTTTTTAATGGTGTTGGAATCAAACACGTTTTTTTGGGTGATTTTTAAATGATCCAAATAAAAGTTAATTTTTATGCACTACCCTGAACACTTATACTTTTTCTGTTCTTTTGACATATTCAAATGCTGGGTGGAATTACGCTTAAGCGTGGTCTGACGTGGGACCTAACATATTTACGTCTAGTTGATTAAACATGATCCCTGCCAGGATCATTCATCTATAACTCATGCCTCCGGTGTTTTGAGCTAGCAGAGCCTGGAAAATCGTTGGTCCTTTTTTCTCTACCTCTTCGCATGCTTCAACAGGACAGTTTTACCTGACCCCTGCGGACCCTCCGGCTGAGCAGCCTGCTCCACCTATATACCTCTTACTGAGGTGATATGCACTATTTCTCCTTCTTCTTCTCCAAGGTGAGCAGTCACTTTCAAGGGGCTTTATTACTCCTTACCTACTCTAAGGGTAATACACGAGGCGCCGTTTGCGGTCTTTTTCTTTTTTCTATATTACCACAAATGTCAGTTAATGTATACTCCATAGACATCCTAGTCCGGAGTTTGCTTATCACCAAGATGATGTATTCTTTTGCACTTGTTATGAAACACCAGATGTGCTATTCACTACCCTTAGCCTACCAGGACTTCTACCATTTATTATCCCCGTATCTCTCATCTGCCTTTACATGGTGTTTACCTACTGATCCTGCACATTGGAGCGCTCCTGTTCACCCTTTTTGGTCTCTGATCCACCTAAATGAGCAGGATACCAGAAGAAGAAAACTTGGAAAAACTTTCCAGATACTTTGGCGCAAAAGCCAATCCAAAAATTATCAAATGGAGTTTGCAGATCATCACCCCAAGAAGTTAATTGAACATTACAATTACAGGCCACACATATAACGCGATTCCGAGCATAAAATGCTCCTTTCTTGAGATGTACAATGGCTTAGATGCAACAGGATATCGGCTTTACCCACATTAACAAGAATTACTCACAAAAGCAGTATACCTACAGATTGTAACGTAGCAGTGGACTAAAAAGTATGTGTAGTTAAAACATATCAGCATGATAAAGATGCTGTACATTTTCCTGGTTCATTGAAACTGGCATTATATCTTCCTAGTTGTTAAATAGCAGCAAAGTAAAAAAGGGTGTGCATGTGACATGGATCAGCCCTGCTAAGAGATTTCGTAATTATTATAGGTTTCCTCAAAAAACTATTATATATTCCTAGTTGTGTGATAGCAGCAAAATAAAAAGGGCATGCAAGTGATATGCGTTTGCCCTGTTTACACAGTTTTTGTGCATATTATTTGTTTCCTGAAAGACATAATCAGCAGCAAATCAAAATGATGTGATAATAATGGGGGACTTTAACTATCCTGATATAAACTGGAAGACTGAGACCTGTGAATCTCATAAAGGAAACAGGTTTCTGACTATAGCTAAAGACAATTATCTGTCCCAAATGGTGCAGGGCCCTACCAGAGAGGGTGCCCTACTAGACTTAATATTAACCAACGTACCTGACAGAGTAGCTAATGTGCAAGTAGAGGGACACCTAGGAAATAGTGATCATAATATAATACATTATAACTTGTTCTTCAATAAGGGACTCTCTTGAGGGGCCACAAAAACAGTGAACTTTAGGAAGGCAAAGTTCGATCAACTCAGAGAAGCCCTTAACAATATAAAATGGGATCATGTCCTCAAAAAAAGCAATACTGACACTAAATAGGAGACTTTTAAAAATATCTTAAATTTTCACTGTAAGATATAAATACCTTATGGGAATAAAAGGGTCAGAAATAAAAGAAAACCAATATGGATGATTAGAAATGTTAAGAGGGCAATAAATGACAAAAATAAAGCATTTAAATTACTAAAACAGGACAGCAGTGAGGAAGCATTAAAAAGCTATAGAGAAAAATGTAAAATATGTAAAAAACAGATAAAAGCCGCATAAATAGAGACAGAACGACTCATTGCCAAAGAGAGTAAAACTAACCCCAAAATGTTTTTTAACTATATAAATAGCAAAAAGGTCAAAAATGAAAGTGTAGGCCCTTTAAAAAATGATGAGGAAGAAATTACAAACGAGGATCAGGAAAAAGCAAATATATTAAACAAATTCTTCTCCACTGTATTCACTGAGGAAAATGAAATGCCAGGTGAAATACAGTGTGATGAGGTAAACTCCCCAGTACAGGGAACCTGTCTAACCCAGGGAGAAGTACAGTGCCGCCTACAAAAAATCAAAATAGACAAATCACCAGGTCCAGATGGCATTCACCCGCGTGTTCTAAAGGAATTAACCCCTTAAGGACTGAGCCCTTTTTCACCTTAAGGACTCGGCCATTTTTTGCAAATCTGACCACTGTCACTTTAAACATTAATAACTCTGGAATGCTTTTAGTTATTCCGATTCAGAGAATGTTTTTTCGTGACATATTCTACTTTAACGTAGTGGTAAAATTTTTTGGTAACTTGCATCCTTTCTTGGTGAAAAATCCCAAAATTTGATGAAAAATTTGAAAATTTAGCAATTTTCTAACTTTGAAGCTCTCTGCTTGTAAGGAAAATGGATATTCAAAATAAATTTTTTTTAATTCACATATACAATATGTCTACTTTATATTTGCATCATAAAATTGATGAGTTTTTACTTTTGGAAGACACCAGAGGGCTTCAAAGTTCCGCAGCAATTTTCCAATTTTTTGCAAAATTTTGAAACTCGCTTTTTTTCAGGTACCAGTTCAGGTTTGAAGTGGATTTGAAGGGTCTTCATATTAGAAATACCCCATAAATGACCCCATTATAAAAACTGCACCCCCGAAAGTATTCAAAATGACATTCAGTAAGCGTTTTAACCCTTTACGGGTTTCACAGGAATAGCAGCAAAGTGAAGGAGAAAATACACAATCTTCATTTTTTACACTCGCTTGTTCTTGTAGACCCAATTTTTGAATTTTTGCAAGGGGTAAAAAGGAGAAAATTTTTACTTGTATTTGAAACCCAATTTCTCTCGAGTAAGCACATACCTCATATGTCTATGTTAATTGTTCAGCGGGCGCAGTAGAGGGCTCAGAAGGGAAGGAGCGTCAAATGGTTTTTGGGGGGCATGTCACCTTTAGGAAGCCCCTATGGTGCCAGAACTGCAAAAAAAAACACATGGCATACCATTTTGGAAACTAGACCCCTCGGGGAACATAACAAGGGGTAATGTGAACCTTAATACCCTACAGGTGATTCACGACTTTTGCATATGTAAAAAAAAAAAAAATTTTTTTTACTTAAAATGCTTGGTTTCCCTAAAGTTTTACATTTTTAAAAAGGGTAATAGCAGAAAATACACCCCAAAATTTGAAGCCCAATTTCTCCCGATTCAGAAAACACCCCATATGGGGGTGAAAAGTGCTCTGCTGGCGCACTACAGGTCTCAGAAGAGAAGGAGTCACATTTGGCTTTTTTGAAGGAAATTTTGCTCTGGGGGCATGCCGCATTTAGGAAGCCCCTATGGTGCCAGGACAGCAAAAAAAAAACACATGGCATACCATTTTGGAAACTAGACCCCTCGGGGAACGTAACAAGGGGTAAAGTGAACCTTAATACCCTACAGGTGTTTCACGACTTTTGCATATGTAAAAAAAAAAAAAAAAATTTACCTAAAATGCTTGGTTTCCCAAAAAATTTACATTTATACAAAGGGTTAAAGCAGAAAATACCCCCCAAAATTTGAAGCCCAATTTCTCCCGATTCAGAAAACACCCCATATGGGGGTGAAAAGTGCTCTGTTGGCGCACTACAGGTCTCAGAAGAGAAGGAGTCTCATTTGGCTTTTTGAAAGCAAATTTTGCTCTGGGGGCATGCCGCATTTAGGAAGCCCCTATGGTGCCAGGACCGCAAAAAATACCCACATGGCATACCATTTTGGAAACTAGAGCCCTCGGGGAATGTAACAAGGGGTTAAGTGAACCTTAATACCCCACAGGCGTTTCACGACTATTGCATATGTAAAAAAAATAAAAAAAATTTTTACCTAAAATGCTTCTTTTCCCAAAAACTTTACATTTTTAAAAAGGGTAAAAGCAGAAAATACCCCCCAAAATTTGAAGCCCAATTTCTCCCGAGTACAGCGATACCCCATATGTGACCCTTAACTGTTGCCTTGAAATACGACAGGGCTCCAAAGTGAGAGCGCCATGCGCATTTGAGGCCTAAATTAGGGATTGCATAGGGGTGGACATAGGGGTATTCTACGCCAGTGATTCCCAAACAGGGTGCCTCCAGCTGTTGCAAAACTCCCAGCATGCCTGGACAGTCAACGGCTGTCCGACAATACTGGGAGTTGTTGTTTTGCAACAGCTGGAGGCTCCGTTTTGGAAACCATGGCGTACCAGATGTTTTTCATTTTTATTGGGGAGGGGAGGGGGGCTGTGTAGGGGTATGTGTATATGTAGTGTTTTTTACTTTTTATTTTATTTTTTGTGTTAGTGTAGTGTAGTGTTTTTAGGGTACAGTCGCACGGGCGGGGGGTTCACAGTAGTTTCTCCCTGGCAGTTTGAGCTGTTGCAGAAAATTTGCTGCAGCTCAAACTTGCAGCCCGATACCTACTGTAATCCTCCGCCCATGTGAGTGTACCCTGTACGTTCACATTGGGGGGGACATCCAGCTGTTGCAAAACTACAACTCCCAGCATGCGCTGACAGACTGTACATGCTGAGAGTTTTAGTTTTGCAACAGCTGTAGGCACACTGGTTATGTATCACAGAGTTTGTGACCTTACTCAGTGTTTCAAAACCAGTGTGCCTCCAGCTGTTGCAAAACTACAACTCCCAGCATGTACGGTGCATGGTGTAAGGTGACTGCTGGGAGTTGTAGTTTTCAACAGCTGGAGGCACACTGGTCGTGAAACACTGAGTTAGGTAAAAAAAAAAAACTCTAAGTTTCACAACCAGTGTGCCTTCAGCTGTTGCAAAACTACAACTCTCAGCAGTCACCGACAGCCAACGGGCATGCTGGGAGTTGTAGTTATGCAACCAGCAGATGCACCACTACAACTCCCAGCATGCACTTTAGCTGTTTGTGCAAGCTGAGAGTTGTAGTTATACAACAGCTGAAGGTACACTTTTCCATAGAAAGAATGTGCCTCCAGCTGTTGCAAAACCATAAGTCCCAGCATGCCCATAAGACAATGCTGGGAGTTGTTGTGGTCTGCCTCCTGCTGTTGCATAACTACAGCTCCCAGCATGCCCTTTTTGCATGCTGGGAGCTGTTGCTAAGCAACAGCAGGAGGCTGTAACTCACCTCCTGCTGCTGCTCCATCGCAGGAAAGTCCCTCGCCGCCGCCGTCGCTCCTGGGGCCCCGATCCCAACATGGACGCCAGGGATCGGGGTCCCCAGCAACGGGGGTCGTCTTCCCGCTCACGCTCTCCGGAAGAGGGGCGGAGCGGGTGCGGGAGTGACGCCCGCAGCAGGCGCCCTGATTGGTCGGCCGGTAATCCGGCCGACGAATCAGGGCGATCGTGAGGTGGCATCAGTGCCACCTCACCCCTGCAGGCTCTGGCTGTTCGGGGCCGTCAGAGACGGCCCCGAACAGCCAGTAATTCCGGGTCATCGGGTCACTGGAGACCCGATTGACCCGGAATCGCCGCAGATCGCTGGACTGAATTGTCCAGCGATCTGCGGCGATCGCCGACATGGGGGGACATAATGACCCCCCTGGGCGATATGCCGGGATGCCTGCTGAACGATTTCAGCAGGCATCGGGCTCCGGTCCCCAACCGGCTAGCGGTGGGGGCCGGAATTCCCACGGGCGTATGGATACGCCCTGCGTCCTTAAGGACTCGGGATGCAGGGCGTATCCATACGCCCTGCGTCCTTAAGAGGTTAAGTAATGTAATAGACAGACACCTATTTTTAATATTCAGGGACTCTATAGTGACAGGGACTGTTCCCCAGGACTGGCGCATGGCAAATGTGGTGCCAATATTTAAGAAGGGGTCAAAAGGTGACCCTGGGAATTATAGACCTGTTAGCTTAACCTCGGTTGTATTTAAATTGTTGGAGGGTTTCCTAAGAGATGCTATTTTGGAATATCTTGATGATAATAAATGTATGACCCCGTATCAGCATGGATTTATGAGGGATCGGTCCTGTAAAACTAACCTGATCAGCTTTTACGAGGAGGTGAGCTCCAGACTGGACCAGGGGCAATCGCTCGATGTTGCATATCTGTATTTTTCCAAAGCATTTGATACGGTTCCACATAAAAGGTTGGTGCATAAATGAGAAGGTTTGGGCTGGGGGAGAATGTGTGCAAGTGGGTAACTAACTGGCTCAATGATAGGAAACAGAGGGTGGTTATTAATGGTACTTATTCTGATTGGGTGACTGTTACTAGTGGGGTACCACAGGGGTCAGTTATATTTAATATATTCATTAATGATCTTGTAGAGGGGTTGAATAGTAAAGTAGCAATCTTTGCAGATGACATGAAACTCTGTAAAGCGGTAAACACTATAGAGGACAGTGCACTGTTACAAATGGATCTGGATAGGTTGGAGGTTTGGGCTGGGAAGTGGCAGATGAGGTTCAACACTGATAAATCTAAGGTAATGCACATGGGGAAGAAAAATCCGGGCTGGGATTATGTATTAAATGGGAGAACACTTGGGACAACTGACGTGGAAAGGGACTTAGGAGTCTTAGTTTACAGTAAATTTAGCTGTAGTGACCAGTGTCGGGCAGCTGCAGCCAAGGCAAATAAAATTATGGGGTGCATCAATAGGGGCATAGATGCCCACGACAAGGAAATAATTCTACCGCTGTACAAATCACTAGTCAGACCACACATAGAATACTGTGTACAGTACTGGGCACCAGTGTACAAGAAAGATATAGTGGTGCTGGAGAGGGTTCAAAGATGGGCAACCAGAGTAATACGGGGAATGGGAGGACCCAGAAAGATTATCAGAATTTGGGTTATTTAGTTTAGAAAAAAAGAATGCTTAGGGGAGACCTAATAACTATGTATAAATATATCAGGGGGCAGTACAGAGATCTCTCCCATGATCTATTTATACCCAGGACTGTATCAATAACAAGGGGGCATCCTCTACGTCTAGAGGAAAGAAGGTTTCTACACCAGCACAGACAGGGGTTCTTTACTGTAAGAGCAGTGAGACTGTGGAATTCTCTCCCGGAGGAGGTGGTCATGGTAAACTCTGTAATAAGAGTTCAAAAAGGGGCTGGATGCATTTTTGGAGAGTAATAACATTGCTGGTTATGTATACTAGATTTATAGGGACAGAAGGTTGATCCAGGGATTTATTCTGACATATTGGAGTCGGAAAGGAATTTTTAACTCTAGTACACAGACAAACTCAAAACTACTCACTGCCAGGGAGCAGTGTTGAGTTTCTCTGTGTCCCGGATGAAGTCTGAGATTTAGGACTCCTGCATGAGTCTGAAATCTATAAAAAAAAAAAAGGACTGGTAGGGAGACCCCTAGTGGTCATTTTTTCAAAGTGGAAAATTAAATAGAAAGAAACATATTTTTTAATAACATGCTGTTGGAAAGTTATTCTGCATACATTAATCTATAATATATCAAAAGTTTTTTTACTTCAGCTTTTTCACAGATGGCATCAAGCTAGCATCCAAAATTTGCTGAAATTTTATTGAATCAATTTTTCCTTCTATTTGTGAGATGTTCCCTGTGCCACTGGCTGCAATACAACCCCAAACCATTAGTGATCCACTCCCATGCTTAACAGTTGGACAGAGGTTCTTTTCATTAAATTCTGTTCCCCTTCTTCTCCAAACGTACCTTCTCCAAAAGTTCCCCTACCTTCTCCAAAAGTTCAATTTTAACCTCATCGGTCCACAGAACTTGTTTCCAAAATGCATCAGGCTTGTCTATATGTTCATTTGCAAAGTTCAAACACTGATTTTTGTGGTGAGGACGTAGAAGAGGTTTTCTTCTGATGACTCTTCCATGAAGACCATTTCAGCAAAATTCACTCTCCAAAAGCCCAATGTCGCTCCTTCCCTTCTGAGCCCTCTAGTGCACCTACAGAGCACTTTACATCCACATATGAAGTATTTCCTTACTCAAGAGAAATGGGGTTACAAATTTTCTCCGATTACTCCTTGTGAATATGAAAAGTTAGGGGTAACACCAGCACTTTAGTGTTAAAAATCAAATTTTTCATCTTCACGTCCCACTTTAACGAAAGTTCGTCAATCACCTGTGGGGTATAAAGACTCAATTTACCCCTTATGTTCCTTGAGGGGTGTAGTTTCGAAAATAGTGTGCCATGTGTTTGTGTTTTTTTTTTTTTTTTCACTGTTCTGGCATAATGAGGGCTTCCTAAATGCGACATGCCCCCCAAAAACCATTTCAGCAAAATTCGCTCTCCAAAATGACATTGTTGCTCCTTCCCTTCTGAGCCCTCTAGTGCACCTACAGAATACATATGAGGTATTTCCTTACTCGAGAGAATGAATTGTAAGTTTTGGGGGGCCTTTTTAACTTTTAACCCTTTTAAAAATGAAAAAAATGAGGCCACAATAACATGTTAGTGTAAAAAAATGGAGATTTTGATTTTTCTCCTCCATTTTGCTGCTATTCCTGTGAAATGCCTAAAGGGTTAACAAGCTCTTTGAATGTCATTTTGAATACTTTGAGGGGTGCAGTTTTCATAATGGAGTCCATTATAGGGTATGTCCAACATAAAGACCCTGATTTTCACTTCAAAAACTTAACTGTTCCCTGAAAAAGTCTGATTTTGAAATTTTTCCGAAAATTTGGAAAATTGCTGCTATACTTTGAAGCCCTCTGATGTCTTCAAAAATTAAAAACGTAAACTTTTTGATGCAAACATAAAGTTAACATATTGTATATGGGAATCAATATGCAATTTATTTGGCATGTCCCTTTTCCTTACAAGCAGAGAGCTTCAAAGTTAGAAAAATGCACAATTTGACATTTTTGCATTTTTCACCAAGAAATTATGCCAGTATCGACGAAAATTTACCACTAACATAAAGTAGAATATTTCATGAAAAAACTATCTCTGAATCAATTTTAGTAAAAGCATCCCAGAGTTATTGATGCATAAAGTGATAAAGGTCAGATTTGAAAAAAAATGCTCCCGTCCTTAGGGTCTTAATGGGCTCCGTCCCCTAGGGATTAAAGGCTAGAAATGACTAATAGGTAGTAACACAGTATACCCTCAGAATCAAGCCAGAACTCTATAAGGAGAAGCTACGCAGTCAGTTTTCCTCGGTTCTCCAGCACCAAACATCCACCAAACGAGGGTCAAGTCTCCGCTCTGCTCAGTGAATGCTCCTCTCCCTCTCCCAGCACTACCCCTGCAAGAGGAAGGAACAGCAGCATTTTAACGCTGGAGCATAAGATGACGAAGTTTCTGCATCCATTATCCTGACATTGAACGTCATCACAGGGATGTGAACCATCTCCTTTACAACCAGATTGAGGCTTACCTCAGCAGTGCCCTTTCTCTGACAGACACCATAAGCCCAGACCCCATGGATTTCTGGTTAACCAGATTAGACCATAGCCCAAAACTTGTTCTGTCTTGTCCACCCTCTAGTGTAGCTTTGGAGAGAGTGTTTAGCACAGCAGGCGGCATCGTCATCCTGAAGCAAACAAGATTGTCAGCAACATGGAAAAACTGACATTCACTAAAATGAATAAAATGGATCAGTGATGGAATTTAAACCTCCTGTGCCAGATGCCACTGATTAGACACTAGTAACACCACCTCTGCTGACTACTACTAGTAACATCAGTTTGTCACCTCCTGCTGTATGCTGACTACTAAAATTGACATCAATCCACCACCTTCTGCAGTACGCTGGCTAATGCCAGTCCGCCACCTCCTGCTGCATGCTGGCTATTTCCAGTCCGCCACCTCCTGCCTGTCTGCCACCTCCTGCTGTACACGGACTACTACTAGTAAAACCAGTCCGCCACCTCCTGCTGTATGCCAATTCTGATGCTATTTCCAAAAAGGGATCATTTTTGGAATGCTTGGAAGAAGCCATGCCATCACTAAAAAGGTGTTACTACTCCCAAAAAAGGGTTAATTTTTAGAACACTTGAAAAAAAGCCACTGCATCTTCCGATAGCTCTGTTTGCATTGTAACACTGGCAGACATCTACTGACAACCAGGGATACTTGATTCCGCTTTATTTTTGTGTGAATAAGCCTAAAAAATCTGCAAGTGCATTAATGAAGCCACAACAGGGCCAGCTACATTGGTTTTCATTATAATTTTCTAGTGCCTGCAGCACTTTGCTTTCTTATTACCCGGGCTAACCGTGGTCGCCAATTCCAGCTCAAACCGATTCAGTATAGCAATTGTGGGGTATCCATGTTGGTGCTGACGTGGCAGATTTTATGGCTATTTGGAAGCCTGTCGCTTTTCTTCGTTGCCATTCTATGTTCTTATTACGATAATGTACATGTAACTTAAATCTATGTTCAGACTATAGCATTATAGTCTCTCCATATTGTCTAGCTGCATGCTTCCCTGAGGAAGTCCATGCCTCACCAATATAGGACGCATCGAAAGAAACGCGTTGGAACATGGACTAAATTGTGCATGCTTTATTTACTTTCTATTGCTTAATTGCACATTCTTTGGTAGCATTAAAGGGGTACTCCGGTGGTAAACTTTTTTTTTTTTTTTTTTTACTCAACTGGTGCCAGAAAGTTTAACAGATTTGTAAATTACTTCTATTTAAAAATCTTAATCCTTCCAGTACTTATCAGCTCCTGTATACTACAGAGGTAGTTGAGTTGTTCTTTTCTGTCTGACCACAGTGCTCTCTGCACACACCTCTGTCCATGTCAGGAACTGTCCAGAAGAGGCAGATTTTTACACCAGTCAGGTGTAAACGGAAGAGGGATAATTCTCAGTGCTGTCCACAAGCCAGGTAAGTAAAATAACTTTTATTTAGTACATGTAACGCATTTCAAGGACGCTCCGTCCTTTTCCTCCTGCGTTGTGCCTCTGTCTATAGCACAACTAAATCTGGTGAGTCCTTTTTAATTTAAGGGGCCCCCCATTTTTTTTAGTCGTTCTACACATTGGAGTGCTTTGTTCTCTTTCTCTCCTTTAGGAACTGTCCAGAGCAGGATAGGTTTTCTATGGGGATTTGCTGCTACTCTGGACAGTTCCTGACATGGAGAGAGATGTCAGCAGAGAGCACTGTGGTCAGACGGAAAGAAATTCAAAAAGAAAAGAACTTCCTATGGAGCATACAGCAGCAGATAAGTGCTGGAAAGATTAAAAAAAATAAATAGAAGTACTTACAAATCTGTTTAACTTTCTGGCACCAGTTGATTTAAAATAAATTGTTTTACACCAGACTACCCCTTTAATATATTTGTAACTTATCCATATGATTGGATTTTGCAAGAGCTATGATTTATTGACAGGCAGACTTTGGAGTGTATTTTTAATATATTCTCTACTTTATAGTTTCTACACCAGGGATTCACTGTTGTTTTAGTTTTTTGCATATTTGGTGGTTTTTAATAATATGTTATTAAAAGTAATGTTTTATTACTGCACCTCAGACCTAGTGACATGTTGACATAAGATTAGAAGCTGTTAGCTACCATGAGATACCGCATGTTGCCATAACTGAGCCTTAAAAACACTTTGGGGGATATTTATCAAAGGATTTAGACTTAGATTTAGATTTAGGTTTTTCCTGTCTTAATTTGTCGCACAGAAAGTCGCAGTCTAAATATGTGCAACTTTTTTTGCGACTTTTGCTCTAGAGGATTTTTAGAACATGATGCATTGTAGATGGAAATGCATTGGAAAATGCATTGGTGCTGAATTTATCAAAAGCGACTTTTCAGCGACAAGTCGCATCGGCTGAAAGTGCGCCGAAATGTCAGACCCGCAGCTAATACAGGACATCACCGATCACGGTACTGCCCTGTATTAACCCTTCAGACACGGCGATCAAAATTGATCTCCGCGTCTAAAGTGAAACTGAAAGTATCCCGGCAGCTCAGTCGGGCTGTTCGGGACTGCCACGATGAAATTGCGATACTTTCATAATTTCTTTGTGAAATATTCCAAAATTTCATGGTCTTTTGAAAATTTTGCATTTTTCTATCTTTGAAACTCTCTGCTTGTAAGGAAAATTGACATTTTACTTTTTGAAGACAAACAAATTAAAATCTGAATTTTTCAGGGACCAGTTCAGTTTGAAGTGGATTTGAGGGGCCTTTCTGTAAGAAATTCCCCATAAATTACCCCATTATAAAAATTGCACCCCTTAAAGTATTCAAAATGATATTCAGAAAGTTTGTTAACCCTTTAGATGTGTCACAGGACAGCAGCAGGCTGGAATAGTTTTTGAAGGCCATGTCGCACTTACAAAGCCCCCATGGTGCCCAGACAGTGGATACCCCACTCATGTGACACCATTTTGGAAACTATGTCCCTCAAGAAATGTTATAAGGGATGAAGAGAGAATTTACACCCCACAAGTGTTTGACACAATTTTGGAACAGTGGGCCTTGAAAATTAAACATTTAAATTATTACACTAAAATGCTGGTGTAACCACTAATTTAAGCAGAAAAAGCCCCACAAAGCCTCCCAAGTATGGAAATACCCCATATGTGGACATAAAATGTTCAGCGGGCACACGGCTGAGCTCAGGAGGGAAGAAGCATTCCAAAATTTCACTTTTGGAAAGATAATTTGGCTGAAATAGTTTTTGGGGGCCTTGTCGCATTTGTAAAGCCCCCATGGTTCCCAGACAAAGGAAACCACCCACATATGACACCAATTTGGAAACTACACTCCTCAAGAAATGTAATAAGGGGTGCAATGAGCATTTGGGCACCATAGGTAGAAAGGATCTGATGGCCCTGATACATACATGGAGGATTTCATGTAAGCATATTTCTGTGACCATGGCAGAGGACTTATTGGGGTTTATTAAAACCACATATTCAAATATTGGCACCTTGAAAATCAATAAACTAACTTTTGGTCTCTATACAAGGCACAGCGCTCGGCACTGCAAGACCAACAGGTAACACTCATTGTCTTCCTAAGCCACTCTGGTAACAGTAAACTAAACCCTCTTGAGGCACGGATGCTCAATTCAGAAAATAGTCCATACAAGGGTGTGAAAGAAGATGAATGGCACTCACCAGTCTTCAGCGGGTAAAGAGTAGATCTTTATTCAGAAAAAGTGCATGTGTGGATACAAACACAGGGAAAGTGTGGACGCTGTCCACAGCGGTGATAGCTATTTTGTGCACTGGGCGCACTTCTTCGGACCACTCCCCCACAGACGTCAGAGCAGGTGTTAAATACCTGATGTCTTCTGACGCCGGTGGGTGTATGCTTTAAAAAGAAAAAGTGCAAAGGTGCAGGTAAAAACATGCAGTGTATATACAGTGATCCCTCAACTTACAATGGCCACAACATACAATAGTTTCAACATACAATGGTCTTTTCTGGACCATTGTAACTTGAAACCAGACTCAACATACAATGTACAGACAGTCCAGATCTGCGAAACGTGTCAATGGCCGGAAGAACTGACCAATTAGAATGGACATTTACACCTGTACTACTGAAGTGCATGCACTGACTGTCGAGTAGCGTCTCTCTACAGTACGGGAGGTATTACATGTTCTGTATTACTCTGTACCTGTGCCACGGTTAGCTGCTCCTTTGGACACAAGTAAGGGCGGCTACATTTTGCGTGTACTGTACAGGACCCTGACATGCTGGGAGTTGTAGTCCTGGCATTCTGGTAGTTGTAGTTTTGCAAGAGCTGGAGGCACCCTGGATGGGAAACACTGACAGACAGTAATTTACAGCTTCCAGCATATGTAAGGACTTGCTTTAGCTACATGGTGGGCCATTTATATAGATACATCTTAATAAAATGGGAATGGTTGGTGATATTAACTACCTGTGGCACATTAGTATATGTGAGGGAGGAAACTTTTCAAGATGGGAGCCATTTTGAAGTTGGCCATTTTGAATCCAACTTTAGTTTTTTCAATAGGAAGAGGGTCATGTGACACATCAAACTTATTGGGAATTTCCCAAGAAAACAATGATGTGCTTGGTTTTAACGTAAGTTTATTCTTTCATGAGTAATTTACAAGTTTCTGATCACTTATAAAATGTGTTCAATGTGCTGCCCATTGTTTTGGATTGTCAATGCAACCCTCCTCTCCCACACTTCACACACTAATAGCAACACTGCAGGAGAAATGCTAGCACAGGCTTGCAGGATCCATAGTTTCAGTTGCTACACATCTCGTATCTTTACAGCATAGACAGTTGCCTTCAGATGACCCCAAAGATAAAAGTCTAAGGGGGTCAGATCGGGCGACCTTGGGGGGCCATTCAACTGGCCCACGACGACCAATCCACTTCATGTGTTTCCCTCTTTATGCACTGAAGCTGGCACGTTCCCTGAGTTTTTCCAGCAAGATGGTGCACCACCACATTATGGGTGTCAGGTCCGAGCATTCCTAGATGAACAGTTTCCTGGAAAGTGGCTTGGTCGTCATGGGCCAGTTGAATGTCCCCCAAGATCTCCCGATCTGACCGTCTTAGACTTTTATCTTTGTGAAATTCCCAATAAGTTTGGTTTCACATGACCCTCTTCCTATTGAAAAAACAAAAGTTGGATTCAAAATGGCCGACTTCAAAATGGCCACCATGGTCACCACCCATCTTGAAAAGTTTCCCCCCTCACATATAATAATGTGCCACAGTTAATATCACCAACCATTCCCATTTTATTAAGGTGTATCCATATAAATGGCCCACCCTGTATATTAGTTATCTACTAATTTCTATTTAATCCTCACTTTTTCTTATTTTTGGATGACATATCGGTGGCTTCAGAACCAATGACCAGGTTTCCATAGAGTAATGGTTTCAACATACAATGGTCGTCCTGGAACCAATTAATATTGTAACTTGAGGGACCACTGTATAGAGCCAGTAGCTAAATGAAAATAGCAAGATAAATTTTGTCATTCAATTCTAGTGTGCTCTCGTGCACAATATCCTTCTGGCTTTGCTTAGCAGCAGAGCCTTCCTGCTGTCAGTGCCATCCCTCACATTAAAGGGGTATTCCGGGAATTTTTTTATTTGACAATGCTACAGGGGCTGCACAGTTAGTGGAGTTCATAATATAGTGTCTTTACCTGTGTGTGATGATTTTCTCACAATTCTTATGTGATTTTCATCCCAATATTTATTTTTAACAGCATACAAAATGACTGCTGTCTCGGATTTTTCCCAGCTTGGTCAAGACCTGACTCACTAGTCAGCTGATTATAGGGAGCCTGTCTGCTTCAATGGGTGGAGAGAGCAATCTGAAAGTAATGCAACAGCTGGAGGCACTCTGATTGAAAACCACAGGTCTGCAGCTCATTTATGTTTCAATGGGTGGGGTAGCTGATGTGTGGGAAGGAGGAAAATGGTATCATGGGATTTGTAGGCAAACAAGAAAACTGAAAACAGGAAATACAAGTTCAGAGAAAGCTAGCCACAGTGTTCTGATAATCTCACAGCTTAGCCATTTAGCCCAAGACAAGTGCAGATCCTTCCTAAGCATGTCCATTACTGTCTGCCAGGTATGTACTAAAATCACCTTATTCTGGATAACCCCTTTAACCCTCTTTATGCCCAAAAAAATTCTAATGCTTTAAAGTCACCTATATGTTTCTCCAGTACATGATTAATCAAACGGGTAGATCCTTTTTGAGTCTTCAGAGAGTACACAGAATCTTCTGTGCATGGCTCGTACAGTGCCACCTATATAAAAGTTGTCACAGGCTGTCAGACATTTTGGGCTAAGTCCAACATGTAAGACTCCATTTCGCCTTCAACAAGCCATCTTTATACGAAGTGTAAACTGCTTCATTCATAGATTAGCTTTAAAATACATTAAATGGAGTTACTTGAAATATACTGACGCCAATTCCCGCATTTTCCCAATTCTACAATAACAAAAGGCCGATAGTGAGAAAGTTCCAAAACAATCTAAAGGTTACGGCCAAATCTCATGGTAAATGAGACCAGGTGGACGCTATCGTCTAACAAAGCCAAAATATATGACTGTTGTTGACCTACTGGTGGAGGTTACATGTCTCATCATATCTGTGTGGTCACTGGTAATTTTCCTGTAGATGGGTACTGCATAGTGCCATCTGCAGGGGAATTTCCTCTGTCCTGGGGAGGCCATTTATTCCCATTGGTTAAGAAGTCCGTACCACAGGATCTACTTGATTGATAGCAAGAGATCATAAAAGCACCTGGGGACAGGAAGTAAGGGCGGTTGATAGGAACAGAGGACAAAAGAAGATGTTGTGAGGTAGTAAGCCGTCTCCACCCGCCCCAAACGGCTAAAGATATTAACATGAAACTTGGCACACATGTTACTTATATGTCAACAACAAACATAGGATAGGTAATTTAACCCTTACTCACCCCCATTTTCCAGGGGCGGGTCTTATGTTTAAAGTCCAATGCAAGTCAATGGGAAATATGTGTTACTGCATAACTTCCAAACGGCTGGAGATATTTCGATAATACTTTTTCACATGTTACTTATATGTCCACTTAAAATATAGGATAGTTCATTTAACCCTTAACTACCCCCATTTGTGAGGGTCAGGTTTGTTTTTTTTAAAGTCCCATGCAAATCAATGGGAAATGTATGCTCCCATTTAATTTCCGTTAGGCTGGAGCTATTTCATTGCCTGGTACACATATTACGAGTCAGGATATGAGGACGGGATGGGAGGACGGGATAGGAGGACAAGATATGAGGACGGGATAGGAGGTCTGGATAGGAAGTTGGGATAGGAGGTAGAGATAGGAGGTCGAGATAGGAGGACGGGATAGGAGGTCGAGATATGAGGACGGGAAAGGAGGTCGAGATAGGAGGATGGGATAGGAGGTCGAGATAGAAGGTCGAGATATGAGGACGGGCAAGGAGGTCAGGATAGGAGGTCGGGATAGGAGGTTGAGATAGGTCGGGATAGGAGGTCGGGATGTGGGGTCGGGATATGACAACAATATATGAGGGCTGCATATGAAGTCAAAAGCTTCCTCCTTTGTTTATTTTCCTCCCCAATAAGGATTAGGAAGGAAAAACCTGGGCAACGCTAGTGTCCTATATGTGTCATATTGATTTAGGATACATATATGTATAACCTTTTGTCTTTATATACTCATTTTGTTTTTTACTCATAACCAATAAATCTGCATAAGTTAATAATACCTGTGTGTTATTTCATGATATTGAAAAACATACCTCCATAGCGTAAATCAATGAGCTTTTAAATATTCTGGTTAAATAGTCAGGCCCAGAGATATGAATTGCATTATAGATATTTTAGCAATTCATAAGATCACATATATTAAATTACTGGTGTCTGTAGGTCATGATGTCACAATGACGTAAAGACCGCCCACCATAGCGGGATAGACACAACATTCATATGGGGGTCATGTGGGGAGAATTAATCCTATATTCAGCGAGTTGCCCACAGGGATGATTTGCAAATGAATAGTGGTCTCACTGTGCATAATCGTCCACAAATTCAAGGAGGTCTGCACATGGGTCAACATCGTGTGTGATCAATAATGCTGACAGATTTTGGTAGGTCCTACCGAGATCAGATAATACTGACATTATTTGGTAGGTCCCACCATAGATCAGATCAATAATACTGACAAGGCACACACGATGCCGTAAACTACGTAAATGGCGCAACAACAAATATAATCTTTTACTCTAATGTCTATGCCTCCTAGTTGAAAACATGCACCTTTTCAAGTAAGGACACCAATTACACCCACCGCATTTATGGTTACCCTTAGGTAACCAAGAGCTTAGCCAATCCTGGGTACCCTGTTCAGACTTGAATCTGCTGCATGTAAGTACTTCTCCAAGATTTTTATCCATCTTAAAAGTAATAAAAGGCTTCTCCTTAGTAAATTCCCCTAGCAACGGGTCTCTCTGGATTAAGGACCAGTGTTTATACACTGCGTTTTTAATGACATTGGATAGAGGATTGAATTTAAATACAAAGGAGAAGCGGGATGGCCTATCACCTGGCTCTTCATGAGATGTTCTTTTACTGTAATGGGTGGATGATTTATGTAACAGAGTCAGCCTGTCCTACTTAAAGGCTTTTTTCCTGGCAGAATCTAACACCGCCGGCGGCTAACCCCTCTGCTGCAGTCTTTTTGACAAAGCATCCGCTTGTATTTGGAAAGATGCATCAGTACTGTTTATCCATCGTAGTCTTAAATATTGCCCATAGGGCACAGCGGTCTTTACATGCGGAGGATGATAGCTGGTAAAATGCAAGGAGTTACCTGCCGTCGGCTTTCTGGTCGTCTGGTCAGGGACCAGTGAAGCGCTCACAGACTTTGACTATTTCCTTAGCATGAATATAATATTCACCCTCAAAATGAGTAAAAGTGAACTTGAGTTCCTTGACGTCCTTGTGAAACAAACAGATGGTGTTCTGCACACTGAGGGCTATAGAAAGACAACGGCGGGTAACTCCTTGCTGCATTTTACCAGCTATCATCCTCAGCATGTAAAGACCACCATGCCCTATTGGCAAAGACTATGACGGATAAACACTACTGATGCATCTTTCCAAATATAAACTGATGCTTTGTCAAAAAGACTGCAGAGGGGTTACCCGCCAGCTGTGTTACATTCTGCCAGGAAAAAAGCCTTTAAGCAGGACAGGCTGACTCTGTTCCGTAAATCATCCACCCATTACAGTAAAAGAACATCTCATGAACAGCCAGATGATAAGCCATCCAGCTTCTACTTTGTATTTAAATTCAGTCATTAAAAACGTGGTGTATAAACACTGGTCCTTAAACCAGAGAGACCCGTTGCTAGGGGAATTTACAAAGGAGATGCCTTTTATAACTTTTAAGATGGCTAAAAATCTGGGAGAAGTACCGTATATGCTTAAGTATAAGCAGCGTTTTTCAACACGATTTTTTTTGTGCTGAAAACGACCCCCTCAGCTTATACTCGAGTGAACAAAACAAAAACAAAAAATATCACTTTAGGCATACCGGTGAAGAAAACGAAAGGGGGGTCTGGATGATGACAGGGGGTCATATGGACAGGCGGGGATATTGACAGGGGGGTCTAGATGATGTATTTCCCACCCTAGGCTTATACTCAAGTCAATAATTTTTCCTAGGTTTTTGGGGCGAAATTAGGGGCCTCTGCTTATATTCGGAACAGCTAATACTTGAGTGTATACGGTACTTACACGCAGCAGATTCAAGTCTGAACAGGGTATCCTGGATTGGCTAAGCTCTTCGTTACCTAAGGGTAACCATAAATGCGGTGGGTGTAATTGGTGTCCTTACTTGAAAAGCTGTATGTTTTCAACTAGGAGGCATAGACGTTAGAGTAAAAGATTATATTTGTTCTCGCACCAATTACGTAGTTTACAGCATCGTGTGTGCCTGTGGCAACTTTTATATAGGTTTCACTGTACGAGCCATGCATACAAGATTCCGTGAGCACGTATACAGTGACCCCCCGACCTACGATGGCCCCGACATATGATCAAATCAGCATCAACATACGATGCTTTTTTATGTCGGGGCCATCGCATTAAGTGCTATCCGGCAGCACATAATGCTTAAGCTGCTGCCGGATAGCAGCTTAATGTTCCCCGTGTGGTGCGGTAAGTATTACTTACCCCTCCACGATGCTCCGGGGTGCCCTCCGGGTCCAACGCTGGTCTTCCGGTGTCTTCTCGGCCCTCTCCAATTACGTCAATACGCTGCTGCGCACGTCATCCAATAGGAATGGCGTACGCAGCGGCGTAATGACGTCGCCACGCAGGCCCAGTAAGGCCTTGCGGAAGACAGCAGAGGACCGGAGAAGACAGCGGAGGACCGGAGAAGACAGCGGAGGCCCGGGGTCACCATCAGGAGCGGCAGGGACACCATCTCGAGCGGCGGGGACAGGGGAGTACAGCTTCCTATACTTAACATTGCACGAATCCCTCAACATACGATGGATTCGACAAACGATGGCTCGTTTGGAACGAATTACCATCGTATGTTGAGGGACCACTGTACTCTCTGAAGACTCAAAAAGGATCTACCCGTTTGATTAATCATGTACTGGAAAAACATAAAGGTGACTTTAAAGCATTAGAATTTTTGGGCATCGAGAGGATAAATTTGAGGGATGGCACTGACAGGAAGAATGTAATGCAGAGAAAAAAAGAAAGCCAACAGGAGGTGCGCCCCTAGTGAGGACCGTTCAGATAGGTAAATCAGGGTAACGAAAAAGATGGGTCCTTACCCTTAGGTGTTGCGCTCAGAGCACAACACCTACAGTAGTGTCTGGGATAAAGGAAAGGCCGGACCGCTGCCACGGGGAACTTCCCAGGTTGACGCCAGTCTATCCGGTGGAGAAGCAATTAGAGGAACACTTTTTCGAATATTTCTCTGACAGGAAGAAGGCTCTGCTGTAAAGCGAAGCCAGGTGGATATTGCGCACAAGAGCGCAAGACACACTAGGATTGAATTACAAAATTGAACTCGCTATTTTTATTTAGTTACTTTCATTTAGTGCACTTGTTCTTGCTAAAGCATAAACCCACCGCATCAGAAGACTCAGGTTTTTAACACCTGCTCTGACCTCTGTGGGGGAGTGGTCCGAGGAAGTGCGCCCAGCGCACAAAATAGCGATTACCGCTGTGGGCGACATCCACACTCTCCCTGTGTTGCACTTTTTCTGAATAAAGATCTACGCTTTGCCCGCTGAAGACTTGTGAAACTAACTTTTGCTACTAAAGATTGAAGCAGCACACACTGGTACTCAAGACTGAAGCAGCATATATACTATCTGTATCAAGAAATAATGCGGCAGTGCATATACAGTTTTTAAACATCTAAGACTGAAAGCGTATTCATACCATCTACATTAGTAAGAAGGTGGCAGAATAGAAGAACCTAATGCACACGCATGCACAAGATGTCCGGAGGTAGATAGGATCGGGAACTGACATGAATAAGTGTGCATGCGTGAGAAGTACGAGCCGGCGAAGTGAGAATGAAAGGGAGTATACGGACCGCATAGGTGCTCTGACGATACAGCGTATAGTGATACTCTAAGTCTGGGCGCATGCTCAAAATGGGAACACACATAGGATGATGTCAGTCATGGGACTTGATGTGTATATGATGCATATATGACGAGTAGCGCTTTGATAGGCGCACAGTGATGCTCTGAGAGATGTCAGCTAAAATGTCAAAAACAACTGATTTAAACCAGGGGTCCCAGTCCCGGAGCCATTAGCCTCACTTCCTTGATAAAGTGAGGGTGGCTATCATCGTGTTTTAATCAGCATCCGTGATCTACTGCCAGCACATAACTGTTTGTAGTAATTACCAGCATTCTCCGGAGAATGTATTGTCACCTATGAGAGACATGGTTGCTGGGAACTAACAACTATATATACTGAACAGTGGCTGTAATTTTAACAGTTTACGGACACCTTGAGGAAGCAATTGGTTTTGCATTTTAAAGAGAGTGATAATAAAGATTAAACTTTCAATAAGGGGGATTTCTAGTTTAGGGTTTTCCCCTTGGGGGCTTAACCCTAAAGGTTGTTGTTTGATGGTTTAGGCTATGTCCACTCCCTTACAAAAATGTATTTCAGTGTTCCCAGTTCCAGTGACTCAGTTAGGATCGCTTGCCACTGGTATATGCTAATTTGATAATACATAATAGCATAGTCTGCTGCACTATTGTATTCCACCAAATAAGCATATACTAACGAGAAGCAGACTTCCCCTTCAGGCCACTAAAATAGATGGGACCGCTACAGTATATGTCGGCAGCAAATTATTATTTTAAATAAATTTTTATTCTATTTGTTTTTTCTGTCAGGCTTCTTTCACACTACTGTCATGTCCCTGCATTTTAACAGCCGTTTTTCTGCTGAATGAGGTCATGAAAAAATAGACAAAATAATTGAACATAACAGATGACCAATGTCAGTTATTTTAACGGGCATTCTGTCAAAATAACGGACATGTTCCATCCGTTATCACCCTTTATTTTATCCCTTATAGTCCGTTATTTTATGTCTTATTTTATTTGCATGTTCTGAGCATGCGCAGTACAAATAACGGATCATAAGGGGCGATAAATAACGGGCACTAACGGATGTCAATTGTGAACATCCGTCACCCATAGACTTCAATGTTATTCCACCGTTATTTTTGAGAGGACAAAAATGAGTGCATGGTCCGTCTTTTGTGCCATCAAAAATAACGGCCGTTAGTCATAACAGGACATAACTGGTGCTGCAGGATGGTCAAAACTTCCCATTTACATGAATGAGATTTTTTTAACGGCCGTATTAGGGAGTTCATGACGGAAGTTTTTGCAGGATGACAACAGTAGTGTGAAAGGGGCCTCACAGTGATTGCATTTCTATTTCATACTTCAAAATGCATAATATTACAAAACAATTAAATAGGTTCCTGTCTGCTATTTTTCAATAACTTTGGTCCCGACAGTTACGGCAGGAGCCCAGCTGTGTGTGACAGCTAAGCTTCTGCCGTGATCTTGCGTGTACACTGGGCATCCCTCACAATATCATCATGATCATATGGGAATGTGCACTTGCTGAGATATTTATCTGTCAATTTGTCATTAATGTGTTAATCCCTCATGGATCCTTTAAAAAAATGTAAGGCTCTAATGCCAGTATGAACAGAGCTTTACACTACATTAAATAGAAATATAGGGTATAAAGATTCTTAAAAGTATCTCTAACACTTTTTTTTTTTTTCTAGGGTTCGTGTACGTTATCAAAAGCGACAGAAGCTTCAATTTGAAACCAAGCTTGGCATGAACTCTCCATTTTAATTGCACTGCTCTTCACTGTGTACTTTGGGGGCTGCATTGTTCCAACAGCATTTAACAAGGGGGAGGTGCCCATCTGGAATAACTTAAGGAACTCAAATTTATTTTATTCGCTATCCTGTCCTGGGTGCTGCCAGGAAAAAGAAAAACCTTAACTTAACCTTCTGTCACTCCCCCAGTGCAGCTGGAATCTCTCCCACTTCCTACGGCCCTGTTTTCTGTCGGCACATCACACTGCGCTGTGCTAATTGCCGGTGCAGTGATGTCCCACCTAGGCCAGTGATGGGGATTGTATTGTTCCCACACCCAAAAATTTTATTTTGCTATTCTGCCTTGGTTGCAGCTAGGAAAAAGTAAACCTTCCACCGCTTTTCCAATTCAGCTGGAATAGCTCCCCCCGTCCTCCGGCCCCATTCTTCTTTGGGGTTTTTGTGCCCGGGCCCGGCCTTCTTCCTGGTGCCGGGGCATGATACATTACACTGTCTATCACTGGCCTGTAATTAGCGCAACACAGGGTGATGTGTTGGGCACCAAAAGTCGGAAGAAGACGGGAGAGTAGGGCTGGGCGGTATGGCCAAATATGTGTATTGCAGTATTTTTGTAACTTATGACGGTTACACGGTATATAACGGTATTCCCCAGCCCCCCAAAATTAATTATTAGCCCAGCACTGCACTGTCCCCATCGGGTTACTACTCACATGTCACCCGCAAGCGCTGCCTCTTGGTCCTCCTGTTTGTTGCGGCCGCCGGTGCTGACACACTCTATACTGTGCGGTATCCCAATACCCGGGCTGCAAAAGGCAAACAAAATGAATTCACGCATGTTCCAACGTCGGCCTTACGCTGGGGACGGGAACGTCGGACAGCCATCAGCCTATCACCTGCCGCAGCGAAGTTCCACCTCGGCCGATGATAGGCTGAGCCCACTGTCATGTAAGAAGCTCTGGCCATCTTCTTACATGACAGTGCGCTCAGCCTATCACCGGCCGAGGCGGAAGATCACTGCGGCCGGTGACAGGCTGACGGCTGTCTGACGTTCCATTCCCTGGGAAGCCAGTCCGGACCGACGGGGAAGGTGAGTTAAAGGAAAACTGTCAGATATTTTCTCCCGCACTATCCACAGGTACTGGTGGGTTGTGCGGGAGACGTTGATTAAAACAAGCCCTAGTTTGGTTGGATCCACCCGGCCGTTCTCCCGCAAATTGTAGTTTTATTATCTGTTGAAATCTTCTGTAACTGGCACGGGCGGGGATTCTGTGCTTAACTGGCACTGATGTCAGCGCCGCTTATGAATATTCATTTCCTCCTCCTCCCAGTTAGGAGCGACGAAGAGAGGGAGAACTGGAGGGAGGGGGGATGAATATTCATAAGCGGCGCTGACGTCAGTGCCAGTTAAGCACAGAAGCCCCGCCCGTGCCAGTTACAGAAGATTTCAACAGATAGTAAAACTACAATTGCGGGAGAACAGCCGTCCGGTTCCGACCAAGGTAGGGCTTGTTTTAATCAGCATCTCCCGCACTATCCACCAGTACCTGTGGATAGTGCAAGAGAAAATATCTGACAGTTTTCCTTTAAAGTTTATTTTGTTTACCTTTTGCAGCCGGGCATAGGGATACAGTATAGAGCAGTGGTTTGCAATCTGCTGACCTCCAGATGTTGGAAAACTACAACTCCCAGCATGCCTGGGAAGCCAACGGCTGTCCGGGCATGCTGGGAGTTGTAGTTTTGCAACATCTGGAGGTTGAAGACTACTGGTATAGAGTGTCAGCGCCAGCGGCTGCAACAAACAGGAAGGCAGCACTTGCGGGTGACATATGTGAGTAGTAGCGCTGGGCTGATAATTAATTGGGGGGGGCCACATATGATTAGTTCCCCGATGGGGACAGCGCAGCGCTGGGCTGATCATTTATTCCTGAGGGGTAGGGACCAAACCGGTATTGCGGTATGGGTTGAAATTCATATCGTGCAGCACAAAAATTTCGGTATTCGGTATGAACCGGTATACTACCCAGCCCTATGGGAGAGTGATTCCAGCTGCATCGGGATAGCGGCCGAAGGTAAATTAAGGTAGGACCTGTGGTTTCTTTGTAATTGCGAGATATTAGCATCTAAGAAGGGGAATACTGATCATATATCTACTTGTAGATATAGGGCTCGTTGGCTCATCTGACAGTCTAGCTACTCAGTCAGATGGGCGGAGATGGCAATATACAGTTTATGAGGGTGCACTGTACTAGGAGGGAGGTTGTGCATACTTAATGGCCGGGCATGTGTTTAGCTCCAGCCAGCGCACACAAGATCCTATTCACTGAGTACTGGCTAGAACTGAATACCTGCCCTGACCATGAAGTATTCACGCTTTCCCCGTCCTAGTACAACATATAGACACTGTTCACTGTATAATGCCAATCCCAGCCCATCTGACAAGTAGCTTGACCATCACATGGGCTAACAAGCCCTATATCTCTGGAATTGAGGGGGCCATCACCATACTATAAACAGGTATGTAATCAGCCTATCTGTATATGCTATTATCTTGTATTTTTACAAAGAGACCACAGTTCCTCTTTAATCTCCAATGTTCCCCTTAGGAGAGATTCTTTTAATTTTGCTGTTTAGATCTCCCCAAAACCAGGACCCTCCCTCACCTTCTGTGCCTCCATAGTCTCCCTGCCTGTTTACATACAATTAGCAGTTGGAGAAGTTACCCCTTTCTTTTCCATTCTACCCCCCACAGCACTGACAAAATAAGGGAGGGGTGACCATTTATATTTCTGGAGGAATGCATGACACATTATGCATGGTTAATTCTACTGGCACAAAGCTTTGTTCTTCTGTTATTTCATTTCTTCAGGCATCTGTGCCATAGGAATGGCTTAAAGGGGAACTCCGCTCCCCAGCGTTCGGAAGATTTAGTTCCGAACGCTGGGTGTAGGCTTTGGGGGTCACCATACCCCCTTGTGATGTCACGCCCCATCACACCCCCTCCCATGGACTTGCATTGAGGGGGAGGGGCATGGCATCACAAGGGGCGGGCGGGCGTGGCGACGCGACCCCGGAAGCCCGCACCCAGCATTTGGAAATAAATGTTCCTAACGTTAGGGAGTGGAGTACCCCTTTAACAAGCATGGGAATCTCTAATGTTCATTATACTACTGGATTGTGTCTCGCTTTGCATCTAAGCACAGAATAAATGGAAAGTTTTTAGTTTATTTTAAATTATGTATATTTTCTATCAAGAGAGGTTGTGATTTGTTACTAAAACATGTAAATAAAAATAAAATTTGATTTCTGGTGCCTGTAAAATTACTAAAGAGAGTTTTGGTTCTCACAAGGGGGTATTCAGGTTTCACATATTAAAACTGTCATTGTTTTGGGGTATGGCCTGTTGGATAAAGTGATTGATTTAAGCTCTGCTGCATCCTGAACCAGTGTAAAGTGCTAGCTTGTGTACATCGTGGACTTCAACACTGCCAAAACACTTTGATGATCAAGAAATTCTCAAGATAAGAGAGAGGGTCCAACAAATGGTAGTCTGCGGCGGAACAGCTAAATTAATTTGCCAGGCCTTCTAAACACGATGACATTGGCACTTCATGCCCACAGCACACACCTGGGGGAGAGCCTACATCACTGCTTTTGAAGGATGCAGATGCCGAACTTACCCTGCAGGAGAACTGTCTCCTTGGGGTTATCTCTGCCTGCAAATCCTCACTCATGGAGAAGTTGGAGGAAGGGAAGATTGAAAGAGCTAGAAGATAGACTGGTACCACTACCTGTGGACCTGACAGCATTGTTAAAAACTGAGAATGTGGAGAAGTCTGATAACTTGGAACACCAGGTTCACTAGAACAACCTGAGGATCCTCAGCCTCTAGAAAAGAGCAGAGTGCTAGAACCTAGGCGTTTGTGGGGGAGAGGGCTCTTACTTCCTGAATCTCCTCCTAGGCCCCTTTTAGCCCATGACTGCTGTTCACTGCTGTTGTGATTGATATGTTACCTCTTCGTTCATTGTAAGGCTATAATTAAACGGTTATTTCTGTGTGGAATGTTTGGCCAGAAAAGATGGGTAAACATTCTGCAGATATGATCGTTCCGGCAGGTGCTAGGGCAGCTCGGAAATGTGCCATGCATTTCCAAGCACAATCCGCAGAAAGTATAGATATGACTATTCTTTCTGCCGATGTGGATAGGTGAGGAGTTTTTCAAAAAATTTTAGGATGAGATTTCTCCTTTAATGGTATGTACTCTGTTTTGTGTCCAATGAGCAAGCGTAAGGAGGCGTGGCCCGGATACAGGACTGTGACGAATTTTTTGATCATGTGATGTGGGTTGGCTGATGACGCGGACCGACGACTTCCGGTGTGGCCGGAAGTTGTGATACGGGACTTGCGCATTCAGTTTGTTTACAAACGGAGGGAGCGGAGTGAACAACCATGCGCTATTGGAGGAGTGACGCAGCCAGCAACAGCTGATGACCGCCCACTACACCGGAGATCATGAATATAGGTACACAATCGGACACTGGAAGTATTGTAACTTGTCACTTTCAAGTGGGGATCTACACTATATGGTTATTGAAAGATGTTATTGATGTATATGTATTTTTATATGCTGATAGATCACTGTGAGTGAGATTGTTTAATCACTGTTTACTATATGACGTCACGGGATTGTGACAGTTTTTGACACCTCCCCCTCATCAATGTGTGCTAATTGAGGGGCCTATAAATATATTGTGCATTTCACTTGTGCTTGTGCTTGAGAAAGGCTCTATTGAGGAGCCGAAACGTTGCGCTTTTCTACAGATGTGTGAATAAATACACCCGCACAGGGTTACACGTATTTGGAGTGCCGCTCTCTTTGTTTTGTGGTGAATTCCTTGGGGCCTGAGTCGGACCCTGGAGCTGAGCACCCAACAGGATCTGGAATCCTTGGCAACAGCCACGCATGGTGCTTCTTCATTTGGATTGTTTCTTCTATGTACCAATTCACATTGAGACCTTCGGTTTTATCCCGGTATCATAACAAACTTAGTACCTAGTATCCATTGCCCGTCTATGATTCTGAAGGATATTCCAATGTGAGGAATGTTCCGATATGGAAAAGAGTCATCCAAGGGGTGGCGGGATTCTGCCCCAGCCGGCGGTGTCTCTACCAATCCAAACCCTGCTAAAGGTCCACCATGTGTTCCTGGTGGTCAAGGGTGACGTCACTGTAGACCAAAAATCTTCTGACGCGTTTCTGAAGCATAAACTGCTTCCTTTGTCTGGGATGGTAAGTGTTAGATTCTCATACGCTTATATACCTTATCCTCCAGAGTTACATCGTTAACCCTTCCTTCTTCTGTTCGTGTTTTTCTTCTTCTGTCATCCTGTTATATCGTTCAGTTAGTGTACTTATATAACAAAAAAACTGAAGACCTCTAGTTCTGCATTCAAACCTCAAGGAAATAATGTGTCCATATTAAATATCCATCTGGACTCCGCTCTGGTTAAATTAATGTGGCTCGTGATTTTATTTTCCACATTCCCATTTTTCACTAAAAATATTGGTGTGCGGTTTTCCATTATCCTACATGCTTTACATTGTCTGCATGGGGGGAAAAATACTTTTTTTCTGAGATAGAAATTGTTCCTATGTTGTATTTTTATTATTTGTTATTTTAGCTTTTTTGTTGTTTTTTATTGTTGGGTCTATGAGGTTGCCAATATTAGCTGCCTTTTTTAAAACAAATGAAGGGACGGGCGGTATTTGTTCGGAGCATTTTCCAATGTCTGCGCACAATGCGTTGAAACAGAAAGCTGTGTTTATAAAACGTAATTATAATGGGGATATCTAATTTGTCCCCAACCTTCTCTATATTCTTTATTTTATTTACAATCAAGCTTTCTCTTTCTATTTTGGCTACTTTGTTACTGACTCTATTTTATTGTTCCTCTTTGTAGCCCTTATTCATGAACAACTTCTGTAGATTTTTCGCTTCTCTATTACAATCATCTATGTTAGCACAATTTCTCCTTAATCTCATTAATTTGCTCCGGGGAATGTTTGTCCGCCAAACTGGTAAATGGCAACTGTCAATTTGTATCAAGCTATTGCTGTCCATAGATTTAGTGAATGTAGTTGTGCATATTGTATTCTCCCTTATCATAATGTTCAGATCTAAAAAGTTTACTAAAGTGCTGCTATAAGTGGCGGTAAAATTTAAAAATAATTAATTCTTATTTCTTTCTTTTAAAAACATTTCCAAAGTATCCTTCCCTCCCTTCCATATAAAAACAATGTAGAACAAAACAAGACTTCAAATGGAACCAGGATTTTCGGCGCTGACCATGGAAGAAATATCGGAGCCCAGGTAAAGGAATGAGGTTTATTAGCAACGCGTTTCACCGCGCTTGCGCGGCTTCATCAACGGTGAAACGCATTGCTAATAAACCTCATTCCTTTACCTGGGCTCCGATATTTCTCCAGAAAGGCTGCAGATAGGGGATAAGATGCCAGGGGCGGAGTACACCTTTAAGTCCATGTGGGCGGAGTGCATTCAGAGTATGTATCCAATGGATTTCTCGTTTTTTTTACATGCTAGTACGGTCACCCCCATACTTAAGGGGGGGAATATGATCTATAAGTGTAAACTTTAGATCACGTTCAGTATGGCCGGCCTCCAAGAAGTGTTTTGAGACCGGCAAATCTGAACGCTTTTGCTGATTGATACGGTTTTTAAACATTAAAGTAGTTTCCCCAATATAAATTAAGTTGCAGGGGCAACTGAGTACATAAGTGACATGGTCCATAGTGCAAGTCAAATAAAATTTGATATCATACTCTTGTCCTGTCCCTGGGTGTTTAAAAGTCTGTCCCTTAATCATATAGGGACAGTTGATGCAATTCCTGCATGGGTAAGAACCTTTAGATTGCACAGTCAGAAAGGATTGTTTACTAGATGTCTGAGAGGAGAAGGCAGCATTGACGAACAGGTCAGTGTGAATATTATTGTCAATAATGGATACCGTGGTGTCTAAAAAATGCACCGATTCTTGTGAGTACTCAAGTGTGAATTGTATACATGGGTTGATGGAGTTAAGGAAGTTGTGAAACATGTGTAGTTCAGATTCATTGCCACTCCAAATGAGGAAGAAATCATCTATGTACCGCCACCAATTCAACACCTGGTCGAAGTGGGGCGATACATAGATAGATGTCTCCTCCATGGCGCCCACATAAATGTTTGCATACGTGGGCGCCACGTTCGTACCCATCGCAGTTCCAGCGATTTGAGCGTACATTTGGTCATTGAATGTAAAGTAATTATTCTCAAGTACAAGAGTCAACAATTTAATTAAAAAAGTGTTTTTTTCACTGGAGAAGTCTGGTGTGATGGCGTTTTGAACTGCTTGAATGCCGTCCTGATTGGGTATAGATGTATATAGGCTGCATATGTCCAATGTTGCAAGTATGACTTTGTTTTGCAAAGTGACCTGTTGTAAGTGAGTGAGAAAATGGCTTGTATCTCGTATGTATGACTTTGCAGATGTGGCATATGTTCTCAGTACCTGGTCAAGGAATATAGAAATTTGACTGGTTACTGAATCCCTCCCGGAGACAATAGGTCTTCCGGGAGGGTCCAGTAAGGTTTTATAGATTTTTGGGAGAATGTATAGTAAAGGTGTTTTAGGATGTTGTACACTTAAATATTGTAATAATGGTTCATCAATGAGACCAGAGGCAAAAGCCGATTGAATTACTTGTACAATTTTCTGTTCAATAGAGCACCGTGGATCTTGTTTGAGTATTGTGTATGTGGATGTATCCTGTAACTGTCGCATAACTTCTGAGATGTATTTGGACCGATCCATGACCACAACCACTCCGCCTTTATCAGCGGGTTTGATGATAAGGTTGTGGTCATGGATCAGTCCCTGAAGTGCCAAATTCTGGGCTTGTGTAAGATTATATTGTTTGGTAGGTGAATTGATCCGAAGCTTATCCAGGTCACGTTTGATCAGGCCGTGGACGGTATCCTCCGCACTGGAACAAACGGGAGGCTGGAAAGAGCTAGGGGTTTTCAATGAAAAATCTGATGCTTTAAATGGTATGAGGTCTGACTGTGCTTGAAAAAAACACTTTTTTAATTAAATTGTTGACTCTCGTACTTGAGAATAATTACTTTACATTCAATGACCAAATGTACACTCAAATCGCTGGAACTGCGATGGGTACGAACGTGGCGCCCACGTATGCAAACATTTACGTGGGCGCCATGGAGGAGACATCTATCTATGTATCGCCCCACTTCGACCAGGTGTTGAAGTGGTGGCGGTACATAGATGATGTCTTCCTCATTTGGAGTGGCAATGAATCTGAACTACACGTTTCACAACTTCCTTAACTCCATCAACCCATGTATACAATTCACACTTGAGTACTCACAATAATCGGTGCATTTTTTAGACACCACGGTATCTATTATTGAAAATAATATTCACACTGACCTGTTCGTCAAAAGCACAGATTGTAACTCTGTTTTGAAGTACAATAGTCACCATCCAAGACACGTTGTTCGTTCCCTGACAACTAGTCAGATGATGCGCGCAAGGCGCATAGTCATCAGAGAATCCAACGTGTTACCAGTTTTAGATACCATGGCCAACAACTTTAGAAGCAGGGGATACCCTGCCCGTCTTGTGGAACAGAGTAAAACTGTTGTTCTCAACATGGACAGGGAGACTCTCCTACATTCAACAAGACCAATTAAAACTATGACACGTATACCTTTTGTATCCACGAATAACTGCAGTTCCAACAAACTAACAAAGACCATTAGAAAATACTGGCATGTCATCAAGAACAGTTATCCTGAAATAGACGACTTCCAGACACGACCTCTAATGTCTTTTTGCAGACCTCCATCTCTACGTAACAAATTAGTCAAGGCTGCCTTCTCCTCTCAGACATCTAGTAAACAATCCTTTCTGACTGTGCAATCTAAAGGTTCTTACCCATGCAGGAATTGCATCAACTGTCCCTATATGATTAAGGGACAGACTTTTAAACACCCAGGGACAGGACAAGAGTATGATATCAAATTTTATTTGACTTGCGCACTGACTCACAGAACGGCGTGCACGCTGTGTAGCCCGCAGCGGCATCACACGCCATTACAGTGAACTGTCTCACCCGGAAAAGCAAAGTATGTATGTTCCGCCTACCTCTTTAATATGAATATATGCAATTATGTTATTTTATGTAATATTGTGCACCTTGCATCAGGGCAGGGCATTTCACAACGATTGCACTTTATGTACACTGCCCTGACATGCCACTTGTATTTGCTTATAGCACTATTGCACTTTGTGATGTATACATTTTTATGCTGATAATACACAATGATTTTATGTAATTAATTATCTCACTGCTGTACAACCAATGTATAAATGCTTTGTCAGTACCACTTGTGTTAAGCTTGAGAAAGGCTGCAAGCGGGCAACCGAAACATCGCTATGCCGTCAGGCTAATAAATCTACTTTTGCATTTATTTTTGGTGTGCTGCGGAATTTTTGAAATTGACTATCTACCTTTGACCCGTCACCTGGGACAACAGACTGCTGGCACCCATCACCTGTTTCACCTTTTTTCTGGTTTTGCTGCCCCACAGTTACATTTATATTTATAATATAGAATCAAGTAGAAGCGGCACACCAGTATACCAATGAAAGCGTGGGTTTATTCACACATCTGTGCAGAAAAGCCTTTTCTGCACAGATGTGTGAATAAACCCACGCTTTCATTGGTATACTGGTGTGCCGCTTCTACATATTATCTGGGAGTTGGTCGGTTCCCGAAGCTTGGCACCCGGGCGGATCTGGAATCCTGGTGCACGGTGCTCCCCTTGATCTATTATTATATATATATATATATATATATATATATATATATATATATATATATATATATATATAGTGAGTTGCCCACCCTTCTTGCCTCTTTTACGATACCCCTTTCCTTTTTCTGAAAAAAAAATCATGTTTAACCATTTTCTTCATGGTAGTCTTAGGTTGGTGATATCTTTCATGTGTTTTATTACTTTCCTTACTGTTACTGGTTTTGTGTTTAGCTTGTTGGGGTCATTTGTTATTAAATTGTCCAGTATTTTGTAGAGGTGAGAACCTATTTATAGTATTTATGTTATATTCTACACTAGGTTCTCCTATTTCTTCAGTTTCCTCTTTTTGATTACTTATTTCCTTAGTCACTTCTCTTCTAATAACTGTAATTTGTGGTAAGAGTGGTTGTATTTTTCTAGTAGCTGTAGGTGGCGAGTCGTGTGTGGTTAATATGGATAAGTTATCATCCGTTATGTGTTCAATCTCAGTCTCTAGATCTTCACTTGCTTCATCTATGGTTTCAAATTCCATTATGTCAAGTAAGTTTCCTCGAGAGACCTGTGAATCATTATTAAAGAATCCCTCATACATTTGTGTTGTTTCTTCTTTATAATTTCTTCCTCTTTTTGTTTGATTCTATGTTTTATACTTTTTAATAAGTTTATTATTTCTGCGAGTCCTTTATAGGGTTGCAAATTTTGGAATATCTGTGTTATGTTTTTAGTATGTAGTAAACTACCGTAGATTTCCTTTTGTTTATAATAAACATTACTGCTTGTTTCGAATATTCATCAAACATGCATTCTCCATCATCAAGGGTGTCTGGATCACCCAAATCCCTAGAGATTTTTGCACAATTAGTCCAAGTATTTTTCTAATGTGGCCACTTCCCAAAGGCCCTCATCTTGGAAATTAAAAGCAGTTTAAGTTTTAATTCCATTTATGCTTGGGAACATTTCTTTGGTGTTTATTTCTTAAAATTGAATATATTTGTGATGTCAGTGCTAATATGTATTAGTGATGATATAGTTATAGATGTCCTGTGGTACTGGGAATGGTACCCGGACTATTAAATGTTGTAGTAACATAAACCTTATGTTTTTAGTTTATGCAGGGTGATATATCCTGCTATTACGTGAGACAGTAAGAATAATCTATTTGGATATTTCTTCACTTACTTAGTAGATGTGGTAGTACGAATGCTGTTGTCTAAAGCTTCAGTCCTTTGATGTGAACGTAGTTCCTGTGCTTGATGCAATGCTGGCCGGCGGCGTCTACAACTGGCAGTTCGTGCTCTGGTGGCATAGTTTAAAGGGTACCTCTCATCAAATAAACTTTTGATATATTTTAGATTAATGAATGTTGAATAACTTTCCAATAGCATGTTAATGAAAAATATGCTTCTTTCTATTGTATTTTTCCCGATCAGTCCTGTCAGCAAGCATTTCTGACTCATGCTGGAGTCCTAAACACTCAGAGCTGCCAGCCTGCTTTGTTCACAGCCAAACAGGCTGTGAACAAAGCAGGCTGGCAGCTCTGAGTGTTCTCCTTTGTGAACAAAGCAGACTGGCAGCTCGTAGTGTTTAGGACTCCAGCATGAGTCTGAAATGCTAGCTGCCAGGACTGGTAGGGAGACCCCTAGAGGTCATTTCTTCAAAGTGGAAAATGAAATAGAAAGAAGCATATTTTTTAATAGCATGCAATTGTGAAGTTATTCTGCATACATTAATCTATAATATATCAAAAGTTTTTTTGATGAGAGGTACCCTTTAAATGACCTACGGCTAATAGTGACATCACTACAGTACCCAGTATGGGTCAATGTAACGCATTTCGGAAATGACGATTTCCTTCCTCAGAGATGGTAGCCATAGGTTTCCGCTGTCTGATAAACCACAAGTCCCAGCAAGCCTTCAGATGTTAAACAGGTATTTTCTTTGTGCACATTCACTATTGGTGTTTGAATGGTCCATGTATACAGGGGTGAGAACAATTAGTTGTGTTCACATATATAGAAGGTTTAAGATAGGTAATTAGTTACTTGTAATCTTTCCGCTATATCAGTAATTTATTTAAGATACAAATGCTACCAGGCTTTAATCTAAATGCATTAGATTTTCTTCATAGGTTTAGACTATGCATTAATTGGGTCTGTATATTTTGCAGTGGAGCTTTAAGAATGGTATAGTGCTATTAACCCTTATTCCGCTTTGTATCAGAATATTGTATTTTCTCCAGTGTGTTCATGCTTAACCACTTAAGGACCAAGGGCGTACAGGTACGCATTTGCTCCCTGGTACTTAAGGACCAAGGGCGTACCTGTACGCCCGTGGGAATTTCGTTCCCCACCGAGCGCCGGGTGGGGACCAGACCGGGGTGACTGCTGATATCTATCAGCAGGCACCCCACGCAAATGCCCAGGGGGGTCATCAGACCCCCCCATGTCGGCGATAAGCGCAAATTGCTAGTGAATTCGCACTAGTGATTTGCGCCGTTCCTGGGTCATGCGGGCCTATGGTGACCCGATGACCCGGAATATAAGGGGGATCGTGGTTGTCTAAGACATCCACGCTCCCCCTGAAGGGATAGGAGCGAGGTGGCAGGGGTGCCACCCCTCCTATCCCTGCTATTGGTCACCAGAAGCGACGACCAATACCAGATCGGGGGCGGGGTGTTAACCTTCGGTTTCTCTGTTCAGCCCACCCACAATAGGTGGGGCAGAACGGCGAAAACCAAGAGGACCGACTGCAGAAGATCCACTTACCCATCCGGAGGCAGCGAGCGTCGGTGATCGGCGGGCGGCGATGTCGTGCGGCTGGATCGTACGGAAGCCGTTGAGTTGCCTAGAAACATCTGGAGGGCTACAGTCTGAGACCACTATACAGTAGTCTCTAAACTGTAGCCCTCGATGTTGCAAAATTACAACTCCCAGCATGCCCAGACAGCTGTTTGGGCATGCTGGGATTTGTAGTTTTGCAACAGCTGGAGGGCTTCAGTTTGAGACCACTATACAGTGGTCTCTAAACTGTAGCCCTCCAGATCTTGCAAAACTTCAACTCCCAGCATGCCCACACAGCAGTTTGCTGTCTGTGCATGCTAGGATTTGTAGTTTTGCAACATCTGGAGGGCTACAGTTTGGAGATCACTGTGCACTGGTCTCCAAACTGTAGCGCCAGATGTTGCAAAACTGCAAATCCCAGCATGCAGAAACAGCAAAAAGCTCTCTCGGCATGTTGGGAGTTGTAGTTGCGTACCTTCAGCTGTTGCATAACTACATCTCCCAGCATGCCCTTCGGCGATCAGTACATGCTGGGAGTTGTAGTGTTGCAACAGCTGGAGGCACACTGGTTGGAAAATACTGAGTTAGGTAACAGAACCTAACTGAAGGTTTTCCACCCAGTGTGCCTCCAGCTGTTGCAAAAGTACAACTCCCAGCATGCACGGTCTGTCAGTACATGCTGGGAATTGTAATTTTGAAACAGCTGGAGGTTTGCCCCCCCCCCCATGTGAATGTACAGGGTACATTCACACGGACAGGTTTACAGTGACTTTCTTGCTTCAAGTTTGAGCTGCGGTAAATTTTTCAATTTCTCCTGAGTATAGAAATACCCCATATGTGGGCATAAAATGCTCTGCGGGCGCACAACAAGGCTCAGGAGTGAGAGCGCACTATGTACATTTGAGGCCTAAATTGGTGATTTGCACAGGGGTGGCTGATTTTAAAGCGGTTCTGACAGAAACGCAAAAAAATAAATACCCACATGTGACCCCATTTTGGAAACTACACCCCTCATGGAACGTGACAAGGGGTATAGTGAGCCTTAACACCCCACAGGTGTTTCACGAATTTACGTTAAAGCTGGATGGGAAAATGAGAAAAAAAAAATTTCATTAAAATGCTGGGGTTACCCTAAATTTTTCATTTTCACAAGGGAAAATAGGAAAAAAAAGTCCCCCAAAATTTGTAACCCCATTTCTTTGGAGTAAGAAAATACCCCATATGTGGATGTAAAGTGCTCTGCTGGCGAACTACAATTCTCAGACGAGAAGGAGCGCCATTGACCTTTTGAAGAAAAAATTTGTCCGGAATTGAAGGCCATGTGTGTTTTCAAAGCCCCCATAGTGCCAGAACAATTGACCCCCCCCCCCCCCCACGTGACCCCATTTTGGAAACTACACCCCTCATGTAATGTATTAAGGGGTGCAGTGAGCATTTACGCCCCACAGGTGTCTGTCAGATATTTGGAACAGTGGTCCGTGAAAATGAAAAATGTAATTTTTCATTTGCACAGCCCACTGTTCCAAAGATCTGTCAAACGCCAATGGGGTGTAAATGCTCAATCCACCCCTTATTAAATTCTGTGAGGGGTGTAGTTTCTAAAATGGGGTCAAAAACCATTTCAGCAAAATTTGCTTTCCAGAAGCCAAATGTGACTCCTTCTCTTTTGAGCATTGTAGTTCACCTGCAGAGCATTTTACTTCCTAACATGGGGTATTTCCATATTCAGAAGAGATGGGGTTACAAATTTTGGGGGACATCTTCTCCCATTACCCTTTGTAAAGATGGTAAATTTGGGGGGGAAAACTGCACTTTAGTGAATTTTTTTAAATTTATTTACACATCCGACTTTAACGAAAAGTCGTCAAACACCTGTGGGGTGTTAAGGCTTTGAGGGGTGTAGTTTCCAAAATGGTAAGCCATGTGGGGGGGGGGGGGGGTTCTGCTGTTCTGGCACCATAGGGACTTCCTAAATGTGACAAAAACCATTTCAGAAAAACTCACTCTCCAAAATCCCATTGTCGCTCCTTCCCTTCTGAGTCCTCCACTGCACCCGCCGAACACTTGATATCCACATATGAGGAATTTCCTTACTCGAGAGAAATTGGGTTACAAATTTTGAGGGCATTTTCTCCTTTTACCCCTTGTAAAAATTCAAAAACTGGGTCTACAAGAACATGCGAGTGTAAAAAATGAAGATTTTGAATTTTCTCCTTCATTTTGCTGCTATTCCTGTGAAACACCTAAAGGGTTAACACACTTACTGAATGTCATTTTGAATACTTTGAGGGTTGCAGTTTTTATAATGGGATCATTTGTGGGGTATTTCTAATAAGAAAGCCCTTCAAATCCACTTCAAACCTGAACTGGTCGATGAAAAATTCCGATTTTGAAAATTTTGTGAAAATTTGGAAAATTGATGCTGAACTTTGAAGCCCTCTGATGTCTTCCAAAAGTTAAAACATCAACCTAAAAAAGTCCTATATACTGTGGTCTAAATAAAATTGGGGAAAACCCAAAACAACCACTAAATAACCTATAAATACGCCACTACAGCGTATAGGGTAAACCCACCAAAAGTAAAAGATGTATATAATAAAATGAATAGAAAATATATTAATCTGATAAATCAATAACCATACAATTTAATAAATATGATTTTATTTTACAAAAAATACATATATCATACACAAGCAAGAAAAGTTGGTAATAATATATAGCTATATAACATACATAAAAATAGTAATCATTAGCGCAATTTGATAATGTGTATAATTATTTAAAAAATATATTTTATATATACATATATATGTAAATAAATGAACTTAAAAAATGCAAAGGATAGCAGGGACGGGAAAGGGATATAAAAAAGGTTGTAAAGAAGGAAGACGTAAATGTCGGGGTCAACTGATCACCAATGGATCATAAAAGCACCTTTTGCTAAAAAAATACGTGCAATGTGACACTCAATTTAAAGCATAACAAGTGTATTTAACCTTAAAGATAAAAATGTATAAAGTGCAATGTGCAACACAGAGATATACGTGTATACAATAGATATAAAAAAGGAAAAAAACTGTGCAAGAAACCAAAAAATAAGGTGCTAAAAGTAAAGGTGTCAGAATGTAAATACTTGACCCCACATGTAAAAAGAGGATGGGTTCCACGTCCCTGCAATCACCTCCAACGCGTTTCACCGTGACCGGCTTTGTCAAGGAGTATGCATATACTAAATGGGAGCAAGGATATATAGGGTATTCAATAAAAAACTATTAACACACCTGTGGTATCAGGAAGCGCCTCAGCTAACTACCGGAAATGACCTACAACGCCAAAGATCTCTAGTGTCTAAAGGAACGCCCGGGCTACACAAAAATGGCACCCGACACCGTTCCTGCGCATGCGCGTCTGCATGGAAAAGATTTATATATATATATAGTAGGGGGAACAGAGACTCTGAAAAGATGGCGTCCATGGTCTATACTGCGCACCATGAGCAACGGCTACAAAAAAAATGGCGCCCGACGCCATTCCTGTGGATGCACATCTACACAAGGAATAATAAAAGGAACAGAGGCTATGAAAAGATGGCGTCCGTAATCTACACTGCGCATTGGGAGCAGCGGGATTGGATGGTTAATTCAATATAGTATATCATTCTAAACAGAATAGATAATAAATAGCAAGCTGAAACCGGACCATAATTCATAGAATAGATATATAATTAAGAATTTAAAATTAAAAACTGGCCAGGGAAGAGGAAAAGAGAAAAGGGAAAAACCGACCATAATCAATATAGTGATGACTTGATGCAAGTAATGGGTGAATTAGGGAAAAAATATATATATGTGATTCATACATGTGAACTCACAATAAATATGTGAATGAAATCAAAACACAATATAATGACAAATGGAAAATAAACATAATTATCCAATATGATTAAATATCAAAAAATATATATATATACATATATAAAGGATGAGATAAGAAAAAACAATAAAACATAAATAATGATAAAAAAATGAAAAATAAATAAAAAACAAAATATACATAAATACATAAAGATAGGGGGCCCCCATAAAAAAATAATAATATAAAAAATAAATAAATAAAACAGAGTAAATGTATATACATATAAGTGAACACACATAGTGTAATGTCCATATACATGGGTGCAATAATTGCATCCATATCTATGGATCCATATTACACATACAATTGAAAAATAATCAATAAATTAGTGTGAGTGTGAATATAGTGGTAATGAAACCACAAAAGAAAAATCAATCAAACAAAAAAGAAAAAGAAAGAGGAAGGACGAGGTAGAAAAAGAGGGAAGAAAAGTAGGCCAGATGGAATTCCTGAAAAAAATAAAATAAGGAAAAAGACAAAATTAATAACATACATGACAATAATTAGCAACACCACAAAAAGCGCACATTACAAAAGAAAGAATAAGATGAAAATATATAAATAAAATATGTATAAACAAAGACAATTAGAAAAAAATTAAATAAAAAAATTATGAGAACTGCCAAAATGAAATAATAATGATAATGATAATAATGATAATAATAATAACTATACATAGATGCATATATATATATTATATTACACGCATGTGCGTAGAACAAATGATTAATCAATATAGCTTAAAAGTATATATAAAGAAAAAATCTATACATATATAAGGAAATATAAGTAAAAAATGAAGATGTACCAAGAATAGAAACTAATACAAAAAGACGGATTAATACAAGAAAAGAGAAAAGAAGGAAAGAAGGATTTGTACTTACAGGTAAGATGCAAAACTGTTGATCTCATTTAGTCCAGCTGGTACTTTGGTGCCCAAGACTTCAATCCATCTGCATTCTTTTTGAGCGAGACGTTTTTTCCAATCCCCCCCACGGACTCCAACATATACTCGATCTATTCCCTTAAAGCGTAACAAAGATGGGTCACTATTGTGGTACTCTTTAAAATGTCTTGCCAAAGTTTTCTGATAGAATGGATCAGGACCATTTTTAGCAGATTTTATATCGAGTACATGCTCCCGTATTCTTCTACGGAATTCACGAGTAGTGAGCCCTACATAGATTTTGCCACACGGACAGATAGCAGAGTATATTACACCTTTGGTAGTGCAGTCAATGTGATGCGTTATTTTGAAACTTCTTGTGCCACTAGCATTTTCAAAAGTGGTACATTTTTCAACGTTTGAACACGCTACACTTTGAAAATCAAGCACAGGACCTGAAGGTACGTTTTCAAGAGAGGGGTTACAACAACACATGTATCGATAAGGCATATAGAAGAGCAAAAAATAGCAATCGCACACATCTGTTACAGGGGAAGACGAAACACGAGAAGAATGACTCTGATAATGTTCGGTTCATCACGAATTATCATTCCCACACATCGAATATGTTAAAAGCCATGGAGAAATATTGGCCATTACTTAGGACAGATCAGGTACTCTCGGGGTATATTTCCAACAAACCTACTGCAACATACAGGAGAGCGAAAAATATTAAGGACACCTTGGTACATAGTCATTATCTTGGATCAAATCCTCCTTCTACTTTGTTTGGGTCTAAGGTACCAAAACCGAAGTGGGGTACTACAACATGCGGTCAATGTGTAGCGTGTTCAAACGTTGAAAAATGTACCACTTTTGAAAATGCTAGTGGCACAAGAAGTTTCAAAATAATGCATCACATTGACTGCACTACCAAAGGTGTAATATACTCTGCTATCTGTCCATGTGGCAAAATCTATGTAGGGCTCACTACTCGTGAATTCCGTAGAAGAATACGGGAGCATGTACTCGATATAAAATCTGCTAAAAATGGTCCTGATCCTTTCTATCAGAAAACTTTGGCAAGACATTTTAAAGAGTACCACAATAGTGACCCATCTTTGTTACGCTTTAAGGGAATAGATCGAGTATATGTTGGAGTCCGTGGGGGGGATTGGAAAAAACGTCTCGCTCAAAAAGAATGCAGATGGATTGAAGTCTTGGGCACCAAAGTACCAGCTGGACTAAATGAGATCAACAGTTTTGCATCTTACCTGTAAGTACAAATCCTTCTTTCCTTCTTTTCTCTTTTCTTGTATTAATCCGTCTTTTTGTATTAGTTTCTATTCTTGGTACATCTTCATTTTTTACTTATATTTCCTTATATATGTATAGATTTTTTCTTTATATATACTTTTAAGCTATATTGATTAATCATTTGTTCTACGCACATGCGTGTAATATAATATATATATATATGCATCTATGTATAGTTATTATTATTATCATTATTATCATTATCATTATTATTTCATTTTGGCAGTTCTCATAATTTTTTTATTTTATTTTTTTCTAATTGTCTTTGTTTATACATATTTTATTTATATATTTTCATCTTATTCTTTCTTTTGTAATGTGCGCTTTTTGTGGTGTTGCTAATTATTGTCATGTATGTTATTAATTTTGTCTTTTTCCTTATTTTATTTTTTTCAGGAATTCAATCTGGCCTACTTTTCTTCCCTCTTTTTCTACCTCGTCCTTCCTCTTTCTTTTTCTTTTTTGTTTGATTGATTTTTCTTTTGTGGTTTCATTACCACTATATTCACACTCACACTAATTTATTGATTATTTTTCAATTGTATGTGTAATATGGATCCATAGATATGGATGCAATTATTGCACCCATGTATATGGACATTACACTATGTGTGTTCACTTATATGTATATACATTTACTCTGTTTTATTTATTTATTTTTTATATTATTATTTTTTTATGGGGGCCCCCTATCTTTATGTATTTATGTATATTTTGTTTTTTATTTATTTTTCATTTTTTATCATTATTTATGTTTTATTGTTTTTTCTTATCTCATCCTTTATATATGTATATATATATATATTTTTTTTGATATTTAATCATATTGGATAATTATGTTTATTTTACATTTGTCATTATATTGTATTTTGATTTCATTCACATATTTATTGTGAGTTCACATGTATGAATCACATATATATATTTTTTCACTAATTCACCCATTACTTGCATCAAGTCATCACTATATTGATTATGGTCGGTTTTTCCCTTTTCTCTTTTCCTCTTCCCTGGCCAGTTTTTAATTTTAAATTCTTAATTATATATCTATTCTATGAATTATGGTCCGGTTTCAGCTTGCTATTTATTATCTATTCTGTTTAGAATGATATACTATATTGAATTAACCATCCAATCCCGCTGCTCCCAATGCGCAGTGTAGATTACGGACGCCATATTTTCAGAGCCTCTGTTCCCTTTATTATTCCTTGTGTAGATGTGCATCCACAGGAATGGCGTCGGGCGCCATTTTTTGTAGCCGTTGCTCATGGTGCGCAGTATAGACCACGGACGCCATCTTTTCAGAGTCTCTGTTCCCCCTACTATATATATATAAATCTTTTCCATGCAGACGCGCATGCGCAGGAACGGTGTCGGGTGCCATTTTTGTGTAGCCCGGGCGTTCCTTTAGACACTAGAGATCTTTGGCGTTGTAGGTCATTTCCGGTAGTTAGCTGAGGCGCTTCCTGATACCACATGTGTGTTAATAGTTTTTTATTGAATACCCTATATATCCTTGCTCCCATTTAGTATATGCATACTCCTTGACAAAGCCGGTCACGGTGAAACGCGTTGGAGGTGATTGCAGGGACGTGGAACCCATCCTCTTTTTACATGTGGGGTCAAGTATTTACATTCTGACACCTTTACTTTTAGCACCTTATTTTTTGGTTTCTTGCACTGTTTTTTTCCTTTTTTATATCTATTGTATACACGTATATCTCTGTGTTGCACATTGCACTTTATACATTTTTATCTTTAAGGTTAAATACACTTGTTATGCTTTAAATTGAGTGTCACATTGCACGTATTTTTTTAGCAAAAGGTGCTTTTATGATCCATTGGTGATCAGTTGACCCCGACATTTACGTCTTCCTTCTTTACAACCTTTTTTATATCCCTTTCCCGTCCCTGCTATCCTTTGCATTTTTTAAGTTCATTTATTTACATATATATGTATATATAAAATATATTTTTTTAATAATTATACACATTATCAAATTGCGCTAATGATTACTATTTTTATGTATGTTATATAGCTATATATTATTACCAACTTTTCTTGCTTGTGTATGATATATGTATTTTTTGTAAAATAAAATCATATTTATTAAATTGTATGGTTATTGATTTATCAGATTAATATATTTTCTATTCATTTTATTATATACATCTTTTACTTTTGGTGGGTTTACCCTATACGCTGTAGTGGCGTATTTATAGGTTATTTAGTGGTTGTTTTGGGTTTTCCCCAATTTTATTTAGACCACAGTATATTGGACTTTTTTAGGTTGTTGTTGTTATACCCGTCTGGTAACACAGATTGGTCTTTGTTTTTCAGTCCTCACTGTGGTTTTCTTCTGATGGATTATAAGAGCAGAGATGCTATGTGGCTAGAAAAAGCCCAAAATATTTTTACTATTGAATCTACACAAGGAACAGAATCATCTCACAAAATTGCCTTAAAGAAGAATATCAAAAATTTGATGCATAAACGTACTCGTATATGGTGGAATAAAGTTTTTTTACAGAAATACTTAGCCAGTGGATTATTACCGAGAGGCCTTCGAGTACAAGTTTTCCCGTCCTTTCCTATACAGGATAATGAATTGAAAAATAAATGGGAGGAAGCATGTAATAAATGTTCACAGTCATTCCTGGAGTTATTAATTATACATAATAGCCAAACTCTGGAAATATTAGAGAAAGAGTTGGAAGATACACAGAAAACTTTTACAAAGGATTGCTCTAAAACAGAAGTAGAAACATTTAATAAAGAACTAGATGAGAATATGAATGGATGGGAGAAGGAAATACAGGAAGTAAAAAGTAAGAAATATCAAAGAGATTCAACAGATGCACAAACCAATAGAGTGTATAAATGGCGACAAAATCGAAACACCAATGGTACATTGAGACGAACATCCTCTGTCTCTTCAATTGCCTCTATGAGTACTGAGTCGGCTTCATCATCTACGTACAGACATCCCCATAGTAACAGGAAGAGGAAGTTCGAATATGGACAGAACATGAGGACACCTCAAAAAAGACGTCATCCGAGCTATAAGGAACAAAACCAGGTGAGTACCAAAGTGATTAATCTGTCTGACTACATACTCACTGAGGCACAAATTGATGTACTTAGTCTGGGGCTTACGTTTTGTCCTACTGCCAAATTTGATCAATTTACAGCTATAAAAGATTTGCAATTATTTGCTAGGAAATTAGTTTTTAAAAAAATCTTTCATGAACGACCAAATGCCTCACATCCTGATCTTTCTAGCAGAATTGACCAAGAAGCAGTCCGCTCCCTGATGGAACTCCTGGAGGAACAAGAACCCAAAGAGAAAGGTAAGTTTCCTGTGTCTTTGATTCCTAAATCGAAGCATTTCCCACAACTGGCACAATTTCCTGAAATAGACTTGTTTGTTAAATTAGTGACGGAGGAATTTCGTAGGATTCCGGAAACTCGTCAAAAAGATAATTTATCTCATAACCAACGAAAGGCTTTACAAGAGATACAGTCTATGAAAGATGTTATTGTGAAACCCTCGGACAAAGGGGGCAACGTGGTCCTTTGGCCACGAATAATGTATGAAAAGGAAATGTTTCGTCAGCTGAGACAGTCAGATTGCTATAGGAGACTTACATATAACCCTACCACTTCTTTTGGTGCAGAATTACAGGGGATCCTTCAGAGAGCAGTGGAGCAAGGAATCATTTCATCGAAACAATCTGAGACATTACTATCTTCAGAACCTGCAGTGGCATCAATCTATCTATTACCCAAGGTGCATAAAAATAACCTGTGTCCTCCCGGTAGACCGATAGTCTCTGGATGTGGTAATCTGTGTGAACCTTTATGCCGCTTTATTGACTACTATCTATCTCCATTTGTAGAAACTCTTCCCTCATATTTGAAAGATACAAATGACGTTTTGCGGAAACTGGACCATCTTCAATTGGAACCTGATATGATAATGGCAACATGTGATGTTGAGTCGCTGTACACGTCCATACGCCATAAAGACGGCATAGATGCGGTAAGATTTTTTCTTACGTCCAGCTCTCTTGACCCTGCATTGTGTGATTTTCTGGTGACCTCTCTCGAATATGTATTGTCACACAACTACTTTACCTTCAAGGATGCCCTCTACCTACAGCTCCAGGGCACGGCAATGGGGGCGGCTTGTGCGCCCTCATATGCCAACCTGTTCCTGGGGCTGTGGGAGAGGGGCATCTTTCAAACTGATCCAGTACCAGGTATCGAAAAGATACACTTTTGGGGACGTTATATAGATGACGTCCTGCTGATATGGCAGGGGTCATCAATGGAACTTGAAGAACTTATTCAGAGGTTAAACCAGAATAATTTGAATATCAAACTGACGTCCAACATTGGGGGCCCCCATACGGAATTTTTAGATATAAAAATTTCAATGGATAATGAGGGCTTTTTATCTACAGACCTATTTCGGAAGTCTACATCTGCAAATACTATACTGCATGCAAGATCAGGACACCCTAAGCACCTTATATCCAATATCCCTACGGGTCAATATTTGAGGGCAAGACGCATTTGCTCAAATGAATATCACTTTGAAAATCAAGCACAGGACCTGAAGGTACGTTTTCAAGAGAGGGGTTACAACAACACATGTTGCACATAAGGCATATAGAAGAGCAAAAAATAGCAATCGCACACATCTGTTACAGGGGAAGACGAAACACGAGAAGAATGACTCTGATAATGTTCGGTTCATCACGAATTATCATTCCCACACATCGAATATGTTAAAAGCCATGGAGAAATATTGGCCATTACTTAGGACAGATCAGGTACTCTCGGGGTATATTTCCAACAAACCTACTGCAACATACAGGAGAGCGAAAAATATTAAGGACACCTTGGTACATAGTCATTATCTTGGATCAAATCCTCCTTCTACTTTGTTTGGGTCTAAGGTACCAAAACCGAAGTGGGGTACTACAACATGCGGTCAATGTGTAGCGTGTTCAAACGTTGAAAAATGTACCACTTTTGAAAATGCTAGTGGCACAAGAAGTTTCAAAATAATGCATCACATTGACTGCACTACCAAAGGTGTAATATACTCTGCTATCTGTCCGTGTGGCAAAATCTATGTAGGGCTCACTACTCGTGAATTCCGTAGAAGAATACGGGAGCATGTACTCGATATAAAATCTGCTAAAAATGGTCCTGATCCTTTCTATCAGAAAACTTTGGCAAGACATTTTAAAGAGTACCACAATAGTGACCCATCTTTGTTACGCTTTAAGGGAATAGATCGAGTATATGTTGGAGTCCGTGGGGGGGATTGGAAAAAACGTCTCTCTCAAAAAGAATGCAGATGGATTGAAGTCTTGGGCACCAAAGTACCAGCTGGACTAAATGAGATCAACAGTTTTGCATCTTACCTGTAAGTACAAATCCTTCTTTCCTTCTTTTCTCTTTTCTTGTATTAATACGTCTTTTTGTATTAGTTTCTATTCTTGGTACATCTTCATTTTTTACTTATATTTCCTTATATATGTATAGATTTTTTCTTTATATATACTTTTAAGCTATATTGATTAATCATTTGTTCTACGCACATGCGTGTAATATAATATATATATATATGCATCTATGTATAGTTATTATTATTATCATTATTATCATTATCATTATTATTTCATTTTGGCAGTTCTCATAATTTTTTTATTTTATTTTTTTCTAATTGTCTTTGTTTATACATATTTTATTTATATATTTTCATCTTATTCTTTCTTTTGTAATGTGCGCTTTTTGTGGTGTTGCTAATTATTGTCATGTATGTTATTAATTTTGTCTTTTTCCTTATTTTATTTTTTTCAGGAATTCCATCTGGCCTACTTTTCTTCCCTCTTTTTCTACCTCGTCCTTCCTCTTTCTTTTTCTTTTTTGTTTGATTGATTTTTCTTTTGTGGTTTCATTACCACTATAATCACACTCACACTAATTTATTGATTATTTTTCAATTGTATGTGTAATATGGATCCATAGATATGGATGCAATTATTGCACCCATGTATATGGACATTACACTATGTGTGTTCACTTATATGTATATACATTTACTCTGTTTTATTTATTTATTTTTTATATTATTATTTTTTTATGGGGGCCCCCTATCTTTATGTATTTATGTATATTTTGTTTTTTATTTATTTTTCATTTTTTTATCATTATTTATGTTTTATTGTTTTTTCTTATCTCATCCTTTATATATGTATATATATATTTTTTTTGATATTTAATCATATTGGATAATTATGTTTATTTTCCATTTGTCATTATATTGTATTTTGATTTCATTCACATATTTATTGTGAGTTCACATGTATGAATCACATATATATATTTTTTCACTAATTCACCCATTACTTGCATCAAGTCATCACTATATTGATTATGGTCGGTATTTCCCTTTTCTCTTTTCCTCTTCCCTGGCCAGTTTTTAATTTTAAATTCTTAATTATATATCTATTCTATGAATTATGGTCCGGTTTCAGCTTGCTATTTATTATCTATTCTGTTTAGAATGATATACTATATTGAATTAACCATCCAATCCTGCTGCTCCCAATGCGCAGTGTAGATTACGGACGCCATATTTTCAGAGCCTCTGTTCCCTTTATTATTCCTTGTGTAGATGTGCATCCACAGGAATGACGTCGGGCGCCATTTTTTGTAGCCGTTGCTCATGGTGCGCAGTATAGACCACGGACGCCATCTTTTCAGAGTCTCTGTTCCCCCTACTATATATATATAAATCTTTTCCATGCAGACGCGCATGCGCAGGAACGGTGTCGGGTGCCATTTTTGTGTAGCCCGGGCGTTCCTTTAGACACTAGAGATCTTTGGCGTTGTAGGTCATTTCCGGTAGTTAGCTGAGGCGCTTCCTGATACCACATGTGTGTTAATAGTTTTTTATTGAATACCCTATATATCCTTGCTCCCATTTAGTATATGCATACTCCTTGACAAAGCCGGTCACGGTGAAACGCGTTGGAGGTGATTGCAGGGACGTGGAACCCATCCTCTTTTTACATGTGGGGTCAAGTATTTACATTCTGACACCTTTACTTTTAGCACCTTATTTTTTGGTTTCTTGCACTGTTTTTTTCCTTTTTTATATCTATTGTATACACGTATATCTCTGTGTTGCACATTGCACTTTATACATTTTTATCTTTAAGGTTAAATACACTTGTTATGCTTTAAATTGAGTGTCACATTGCACGTATTTTTTTAGCAAAAGGTGCTTTTATGATCCATTGGTGATCAGTTGACCCCGACATTTACGTCTTCCTTCTTTACAACCTTTTTTATATCCCTTTCCCGTCCCTGCTATCCTTTGCATTTTTTAAGTTCATTTATTTACATATATATGTATATATAAAATATATTTTTTAAATAATTATACACATTATCAAATTGCGCTAATGATTACTATTTTTATGTATGTTATATAGCTATATATTATTACCAACTTTTTTTGCTTGTGTATGATATATGTATTTTTTGTAAAATAAAATCATATTTATTAAATTGTATGGTTATTGATTAATCAGATTAATATATTTTCTATTCATTTTATTATATACATCTTTTACTTTTGGTGGGTTTACCCTATACGCTGTAGTGGCGTATTTAAAAGTTAAAACATGTCAACTTTATGATGCAAACATAAAGTAGACATATTGGATTTGTGAATCAAAATATAATTTATTTGGAATGTCTATTTTCCTTACAAGCAGAGAGCTTCAAATTTAGAAAAATGCTCAATTTTCAATTTTTTCATCAAATTTTGGAATTTTTCACCAAGAAATGATGCATGTATCGACAAAATTTTACCACTAACATAAAATAGAATATGTCACGAAAAAACAATCTCGGAACCAGAATGAAAGGTAAAAGCATCCCAGAGTTATTAAAGGGGTATTCTAGGCAAAAACTTTTTTTTATATATATATATATCAACTGGCTCTGGAAAGTTAAACAGATTTGTAAATTACTTCTATTAAAAAATCTTAATCCTTCCAATAGTTATTAGCTTCTGAAGTTTTCTGTCTAACTGCTCAATGATGATGTCACGTCCCGGGAGCTGTGCATGATGGGAGAATATCCCTTGCATGATGGGAAAATATCCCCATAGGAGCTGGACAGCTCCCGGGACGTGAGTCATCAGAAAGCAGTTAGACAGAAAACAGCAACTCAACTTCAGAAGCTAATAACTATTGGAAGGATTAAGGTTTTTTAATAGAAGTAATTTACAAATCTGTTTAACTTTCCGGAGCCAGTTGATGTATAACAAAAAGTTTTTGCCTGGAATACCCCTTTAATGCTTAAAGTGAAAGTGGTCAGATGTGCAAAAAATGCTCTGGTCCTGCAGTGAAAATTGGCCTGGTCCTTAAGGGGTTAAATTTGTACCATATACTTTCATTGGAACTCCGGTCTTATTTAAAAAATGCAAATAATTCAAAGTCCACGTTAAGTCCCCGTGGGACCATTGTGTCAAATTCAAAAATCATTTTGCTTTCCATTTGTGACATTTGGGAGATGAAATCTCCACCCCTCCAGTGTTTTTTTACTTCCTCAATCCCAAAGAATTTTGATCCTTTAAATACCCCTTGGTGGTATTCAGTGTAGTGTTTGGAGAGGGGATGTCCCTGGAAGTTCCTTTCTATGTTGTAATAGACAGACAAGGAGAGCGCTCCTAGTGTGATAGCGTAATGTAAAAGCAAAGATAATAGACAAGAAAACTTGCTCACCAAGTCTAGTTGTACTGCGACCAAGTACAACTATGGTGAAGGCGTGAAGTGACCCTGCAACGGGCGAAGAGCGGCAGCTGCTCCTGGACACACAGGCGAAGAAATTAAGCGGATCCCTCCAGGGAACAAACCAGGATAGAGGCAGCGCACAGGACTTCAAAGGTAAAATGGTTTATTTACCCGGCATGCAACGCGTTTCGCTGGATAACCAGCTTCATCAGCCTGATGAAGCTGGTTATCCAGCGAAACGCGTTGCATGCCGGGTAAATAAACCATTTTACCTTTGAAGTCCTGTGCGCTGCCTCTATCCTGTTTTGTTCCCTGGAGGGATCCGCTTAATTTCTTTCTATGTTGTAGGTATGCTCCCTGATGCGTTTTTTTTAGCATTCTTTTTGTCTGACCGATGTACATTTTTTTGCATGGGCAAATAATGCCATATATCAATCCTTTTGTTTTGCAGGTTATATGTGTATTGATTTTCTTCCCCTGTCCGTTCTCTTTTGGTACAAAAATGTAGGTGATATTTCTTTTGTGATTGTGCAGCCCTTGCATGTATGGCAAGGAAAAAAGCTATTTTTTTGGCAGAACACATATCTGACTGTGGGTGCCACCATATTGCCCAAATTAGATGTGTTTTTGAAAATGAAATGTGGGTGTATGGGTAATTTTTCTCCTATTGTGCGATCTCCCTGCCGGATATTACAGTGTTTTTTTTTATAATTTTCTTGCACATGAAGCTATGGTTGTTATATGTGATAATAATAGGGATATTTATTTCTTCTGGATTTTTATTTTCTAAGAGTATTTTTCTGTCCAGTTTAGATATTTCCTCTTTAGTTTTTTTTCCAGGATTTTTCCTTATATCCTTTGCACACAAATTTTTCTTGGAGTTTTTTAGCTTCTTTTTCCTATTCCTGCAGTTCTGTGCTGTTTCTTCTTAATCACACAAATTGGCTTTTAGGGATATTGTTAAGCCAAGTGGAGAGGTGGCAACTGTCTGTTCTGATGAAACTGTTGCTATCTGTAGGTTTGGAGTAGGATTTTGTATATAGCTGGTATATAGCTGATTATCTTTTATGTAAATGGTGATATCTAAAAAATGTATTTCAGTCTGGCTGATGTTCGGAGTAAAATTCAGATAAAACTCATTTTTATTAAGATTAGTTAAAAATTCCCTTTGGCTATCCTCCGATCCTTGCCAAATAAAAACTATATAGTCAATAAAACATTTCTGTAAAATAGGTCCATTGGTTAGGGATCCTCCTGGAAAAATGGTTTGTTGTTCCCAGTACCCCATATATAAATTTGGATAGCTGGGCGCAAACTTTGTACCCATAGTGTCCGCCATTGTTGTAAATAAAATCCCCCTTATATATAAAAAAAAATAATTAGTGAGGATAAAATTAATACAATTTCCAATAAAATCAATGTGTTCTGAGGATAAAAATGAACTTTCTTTAAAAAAATGTTCTGCTGCTCTCCCTTTTTCATGATGTATGACCGTACATAGGGATGTTACATATAGGGATGTTGCATCATGATGTAATCTGCCTGCCACTCTATATTTTCCAACAGCTGGAGGAAATGTTTGGTGTCCTTAAAGAAGTATTCCAGCGCAAAATAACTTATCCCCTATCCGAAGATCTCCTGGACGGGGCCACGGCAGTCTGCCGGAAGTGAAGTTTTGTCCCCAGCAGAAAGCTGTGGCAGACAATCCCCCTCCATGTATCTCTATGGGATTAATGGAGGGGGCGTGTCGGCCGCCGCGTCATGCGGGGATGGAACGCCCCCTTTCCTGTATATTGCCGTGGCCCCGTACCGAAGATCGCAGGGGGCCCCAGCGCTCGGACCCCCCGCGATCTATAACTTATCCCCTATCCTTCACATAGTGGATAAGTTATTTTGCACTATAGATGTCTTTTAAGATAGGCAGGCAGTTCTATTACACTTTTTTACAGAAAGGTGTCCACATACATGGATAAATTTGACGTTAGACAGTTAATGCCAGATATAATAGGTCTCCCTGGTGGGCGTTGGGCATCTTTATGTATCTTCGGTATCTGCAGCCAATTTTGAAATGTTATGTTTATAAATTCTGCCTCTTGTTTGTTCAGAATACCTTTATTATTGCCAATTTGGGTAAGTTCTAGGAGTTCCTTCTTGTATGCTGTAGTGGGATTACCTGATAACATTTTGTAAGATTTTGCGTCTTGTAGCAAGCGTATCGATTCTTTATGGTAATCCTGTTGTAATGTTTTGTATGATGATACTGCCTCCCTTATCTGCTGGTCTTATATTTATATTGTGATTATTTTGAAGTGCTTTAATAGCTACTTTTTTTTTTGTAAGGTTGGATTTTTGGTGTCGGGTGTTAATTTTCTGCTGTTTGATATCACATGTAACCATATGTTCAAATGTCTTAAAACATTGAGAGTATTCGTTGATAGGGTGAAAAGTAGATTTAAAAAAAATAAAAATTGGTGTGATGAGTGAGTACCTCCTGTTCCGTGCTGGTAGCCGGATTTTTTATGAAGTATTTTTTTAAAGACAAACTCCTCATAAACCGCTTTAATCCTACATAAGTGTCAACCTTGTGAAAGCTGTTTGTTGGTGCGAATTTAAGTCCCTTTTGTAAAAGGGTTGTTTCCTGTTAATATATGGTTACTGGGGTTGTACATTTTTTGTTCATTTGTGTTTTCTGCAGCTGGTTTATTTTTTATATTTAAATTTCGGATTTCTTTTTTGGCACTTTTCTTGCCCCTTTTGCCTCTTTTACTCCTCTGCAGTCTCTCTAATGAAAAAAATCCTGGTTTACCAATTTTTGATTCTAGTAGTGGATTTATTAATATCCTCTGAATGATTAGTCTGGGTTTTAGGATGGTATTCAGTGGTTATTTGGTCTCACTACTTGTACCAAAAGAGAACGAACAGGGGAAGAAAATCAAAACTCATATACCCTGAAAAACGAAAGGATTGATATATGGCATTATTTGCCCATAAAAAAAATGTACATCGGTCAGACAAAAAGAATGCATCAGGGAGCATACCTACAACATAGAAAGGAACTTCCAGGGACATCCCCTCTCCAAACCCTACACTGAATACCACCAAGGGGTATTTAAAGGATCAAAATTCTTTGGGATTGAGGAAGTAAGAAAACACTGGAGGGATGGAGATTTCATCTCCCAAATGGAAAGCAAACTGATTTTTGAATTTGACACAATGGTCCCACGGGGACTCAACGTGGACTTTGAATTAATTGTATTTTTTTAAATAAGACCAGAGTTCCAATGAAAGTATATGGTACACATTTAAGCATGAACACATTGGAGAAAATACAATATTCTGATACAAAGCAGAATAAGGGTTAATAACACTATACCATTCTTAAAGCTCCGCTGCAAAATATACCATACCAGTTAATGCATAATCTAAACCTATGAAGAAAATCTAATGCATTCAGATTAAAGCCTGGTAGCATTTGTATCTGAAATAAATTACTGATATAGTGGAAAGATTACAAGTAGCTAATTACCTGTCTTAAGCTATATATATATATATATATATATATATATATATATATATATAATCCCAAAATAAAGCAGCACTACTTATCCAGTCCAACCAAAAAATTGGTGCCAGCGTCCCAAAGGACTTGATCAGAGTCCATCCAAGATAAAAACCAGATACAGGTGCAGCACTCCAACAAAATAAGTGATTTAATATCTCATGTCAGCATTACAACGTTTCAGCTCCTCCTGGAGCCTTTTTCAAGCCTTGAAAAAGGCTCCAGGAGGAGCTGAAATGTTGTAATGCTGACATGAGATATTAAATCACTTATTTTGTTGGAGTGCTGCACCTGTATCTGGTATATATATATATATATATATATATATATATATATATGAACATAACATAAATTGTTGTTACTTGCAAAAATGGAAACTCACGGGCATCCTCACCCCTGTATACATGGACCATTCAAACACCAATAGTGAATGTGTACAAAGAAAATACCTGTTTAACATCTGAAGGCATGCTGGGACTAGTGGTATATAAGACAGCGGAAACCTACGGCTACCATCTCTGAGGAAGGAAATTGTCATTTCCAAAAAGCGTTACATTGACCCATACTGGGTACTGTAGTGACGTCCCTATTAGCCGTAGGTCATTCAAACTATTCCACCTGAGCGCCAACTGCCAGTTGTAGATGCCGCCGGCCGGGGCAGTCTGCTGGCACGTGCCACCTTAAACATTGCATCAAGCACGGGAACTACATTCACATCAAAGGACTGAAGCTCAAGACAACAGCATTCATACTACCACATCTACTAAGTAAGTGAAGAAATATCCAAATAGATTATTCTTACTGTCTCATGTAATAGCAGGATATATCATCCTGCATAAATTAAAACATAAGGTTTATGTTACTACAACATTTAACAGTCCGGGTACCTTTCTCAATACCACAGGACATCTATAACTATATCATCACTATTACATATTAGCGCTGACACCACATATATATTCTATATTATTATTATTATAACTACTTAGTGGATTAGCAGGGAACCACTAGTGTGTGTCTTTGCAGCTGCCAGTAATCCCATAAGCGCAAGTGTTCAAAACCTATTTGTAGTTTATTTCTTATTTATTCTATGTCTTTGTTGAACAAAAAAAGGAGAATACATAATAAATCAATAACCCTAGGATCCCGGTATATTATCACATTCCCAAGATAGATAAATCTGTAGAAAACCTCCGGGGAGACCCATCATTTCAGGGATTGAATGTCTAACATCAAATTTACCCAGATACATAGATTTGCTACTACAGCCCTGTGTAGAAAAACTATCTGCTTATCTTAAAGATACGGCTCATGTCCTGCGTATATTAAAAGATGTAAAATGGGAAGAGGACTATATAATCAGAACACTCGATATAACATCCCTATATACAGTCATTCTGTTTTGGAAACCGTGCCATACAAGATGTTTTTCATTTTTATTGGGGGGGGGGGGGGTGGTAACTGTGTAACGGTGTGTGTATGTAGTGTTTTATTCTTTATTTAGTGTTAGTGTAGTGTTTTTAGGGTACATTCACACGGCCGGGGGTTCACAGCGAGTTTTCCGCTTGGAGTTTGAGCTGATGTGGAAAATTTGCCATAGCTCAAACTTGTTTTGGGAAACTCACTGTAGACCCCTGCCCGTGTGAATGTACCACGCAAACCTGATAGATCGTGCATGCTGGGAGTTGTAGTTTTGCAGCAGCTGGAGGCACACTGGTTGGGATTCACTGAGTTAGGTAAAAGACTAACTTACAACTCCCAGCATGCCCAGACAGCAGTTTGCTGTCCATGCTTGCTAGGAGTTGTAGTTCTGCAATATCTGGAGGGCCACAGTTTAGAGACCACTCCACAGGGATCTCCAAACTATCGCCCTCCAGATCTTGCAAAACTACAAATCCCAGCATGCCCAGACAGAAAACTGCTGTCTGGGCATGCTGGGAGTTGCAGTTTTGCAAGATTCGGAGGGCCACAGTTTAGAGACCACTGCACCGTGATCTCCAAACTGTGACCCTCCAAATCTTGTAAAACTACTTTACTCACCATATAGCCGCAGCCGGACCGCCCGCAACTGCCACCTCTGGCCACCAACGATGATCGCCGCCACCATCAACGATTGTCACCGTAGTACAGGTTCCCCCGCTCTGGTCAGACTTAGCAGGGGTGGGCAGAACCGTGGAACCGAACTTGAAAACCCCCTCCCCCTGACGGTCCTATCGCAGGGATAGGAGTGGGGTGGAACCCCTGCCACTCCACTCTTATTCTTCAGGGTGACTGGTGCTGTCTCGGGCAGCACTTATCACCCTGATTTTCTGGGTCACCAGTGATCCGATTGGCCTGGAAATGCTGGGATTCGCTGGTCAGAATTTACCTGTGGATCACGGCGATCCCTGACATGGGGGGGGGGTTCTCAGGACCCCCCTAGGCATTGCCACGGGATGCCTGCTGATAGATATCAGCAGTCATCCTGTTCTCATCACCGCCCCCAATACGGAGAGCCTACAGTTATGTTCTACGTCCCCAACAGGTTAAAAAAGCTTAAGGACTCCTGAGGGTGATTTGCAAAAATTGTACCAGAGAGCTGCGCCTTGAACTTTTGGTCATTTTTATTAATCCTCCTTGGTACATTTGAGACAGATTTGCCCTGTGAATATTAATCGTGAATATTATTAGGTTCAGCAAACCTGTTACATCTTACTAGTTGTGCTATAGCAGTGAAGTAAAAAGGGCATGCGTTTGACACGGATTTGAACAAAATCTTAAACAATACCTGAAAAATATGTCTGGTCAAGGAATTGTTGGTCTAAGATGTTCTGTTTCCTCATCTCTATCTTTGCCTCCCCTCCTACTGCTACGCAGATGGATAGCACGAGCCAAGAGGAGGAGTTGTGTCATGGTCAGACTTTGGAGCGTGTTGCTGAGGTGGTGGAGGGGGATGCAGTGGCCGAGCATAGCAAAAGTGGACTGGTGATGGTGGGCATATTGTATCCCCACAATAATGGTGAATGTGCTGAGGGAGAACAAGGAGGCCATGATCACACTTCAGAAGTTCTTCTGACAGGAGTGGTGGGGATGATGAAGAGGAGGATGTCTGCAGGCCTTTTGGTCCTAGCAGCTCAGGAGCAAGTGACTGTGACATTGGTGCTGGATCTAAAGGCTTGAGGAAAAAAACATTCAAGAACAGTGGCACAGATGATATTTACGATATCCTGCCATGTGGAAATTATTTACTATGTTACCAGATGCAGGAAAGCAGGCACAGTTCAGTATCTGCAGAGAGAAAGTAAGGCACAGGCAGGGTCCGAATTTAAGAATGAGGCCTCTACGGCAGCACATAGAGAGGCATCACAAAGCCTGGCTAGAAGTTTCCCTGGATTCCCAATGCCTGCTAGCTAGTGGCTACAGTTACCAGATATCCCTGTTGTTCACAATCATGTGGTGTTGAGGGTGGGCCACTCCATGCAGTTGGTATGCAGAACATTCCATGTTGTATAGAATTTGACTACTTTCAGCCAGGCATGGGCCACCTGGCTGGCAGAGATTTTAATAAATAAAAATGTTTCAACCTCCTGCTATCCACAGGCTGTTACAACTCTTACCAGCCTACTGTTTGCTGGCTACTATAAGTCCCACTACCCTTACTGCTGCTGCTACCTCCAGCCAGGCCTTCAAACCCCATGCAAACAAGCCAGGCCTGGGCCACCTCGCAAAAAAAAAAACAAAAAAAAAAATGTTTCTACCTCCTGCAGTCCACGGGCTACTACCAGTCCCTCTAGTCCGCCATCACCCTTGCTGCTGGTAGTTTTATCCAGGCATAAACAAACACAATCCATGATCCCAAAAAAAAATTTGACTAAAAAACTGTTGCTAATTCCAAAACTGAAAATTTTTAGGACCCTGGACAAAATCCTTGGTATGTTCTTCTATTGTTTTTTTTTATATATATAATTTTTCTATATTAGAAAAAAGAGGACTTTTTTAACCCTTTTTATGGAAAAAAATGAAAAAATATTCAAAATAGGAGAGTGGACATGATCAACTGAAGGGTACATTCATGAAGTACAGTATTTAAAGTACACCTACTTCACTGAGGAGGGTTCTTACGTCTTAAAACTCTCCTCAATCCTGCACGCCTTCAAACATCAACTCTGGACACCGCACATGGAACAAGGCGTCTTTTCTTTTCTTTCCACTCCGGAGGTCTTAAAGGAAGTTACGGAGGAGGCCGAAAAATCAGGAGTTCTTTTTCTTGCCAGGTAAGAATTTATTAAACTAAAATAAAACATACATTAAAATGAAATGCTAGTACAAAATATCATACGTGTTCCGAGGATTATTCCCCTTCCTCAGGGATATACTCTACTAAAATGGTGAATATCTTATATACTAATTCACTTAAGAGTTGACCCGGATGCGAATTCCTATTGGACCACACCAACACCTGACATTTAATTTAATTTATTTTAGTATTGCTCATTTTCATGTTTTTATTATTATCTTTCTGCAAATATTTTAGGACGTTCGATATTCTGAACAAAACCGTTCGGGGATAATGTGTTCAATTTAAAAGTGATTGCAGTGAAAGCCCCCACAGTCCTGTTGCAAACTTCAAGCTGCTGCACCTCTTTATCCTTCTTAGAGCGACAGCACATTCTACTATCTCCAGATGTCTGAACCAAGTACAACTGACCAACTGGGCACCTGCTCCGGTGACTAGTGCCATTCTTTACCAGCAACCCCACTGGTATTCATGGGGAATCCCATACTCCCTACTAACAGTGGAGATCCCTTCACCCTGAGGGACTTCTAGGAAAGAATCCAGAGCTTATTTGTCTTTTACTCTTTTCCCCCTAATCAACAAGTGCAACTGTTAACGGGACAACTTCAGGGACCAGCACTAGAGGAGGTCCGCATCTGGCCGGCAACCGAGAAGGCGACTGTCAAGTTAATTTTTGAAGGACTGTACCAGGTATTTGAATCTCACTCTCCATCAGAGGTATGTCTTCGACTGTATGAAAGGCGACAAAAGCCAGGGGAAACTCTGAGAGCGTATGCTGAGGCCCTACAGAATGCACTAGAGACTGTCCAGAGGTTAGATGGTATAACTCCCGAACAGGGCAATAAAGTGTTAATGGACAGATTTATTGATGGGGCTCACAACAAATGGGATAAAGCCCAGCTGAGAATGTTAGCAGTACAAAATCCAGACATGTTCTTTCCTGCCTTCAAAAGGCTGGCCAAACAAGTAATTGAGTCTGGTACTGAATTAGAAGATGTTTTTGTTCCCCTTACACCCACTCAGGAGCCTTCAGGGGTGACAGCCAGGCCTATACCACCCCCTACAACTGTCTTGACCCCAGTTCAAGCAACCCCGTCAGTCACTGCAGCCGTAAATTTACAAAGTGTTAAACAGGACATTGAACAATTGACTAAGGCTGTCAAGGAGCTCGCCACCCGGCCTGCTCCACTCTCTCAAGAGCGCTCCTTGCCTAGGGAAACCCCCCTGCTCCTGTCCCACGTAATCCCTGTTACTGTCCTCATCCACCCGCTAGGTATTCTGGGAGTAACAGACCCTTCTTTACTTAATGTAACAAGCCCAGCCACTGGAAAATGCAGTGTTGGGATTTAAATGGATTCACCCTGAGGTCAAGGACCGGCCCTCAGGAGAACAGTCAGCATGTTCAACCACGGAACAACCTAAGTCAGGACTCTTACATTATGTCGCCTCCTGCCCACTTGTGACGGTGGTCATTGAGGGTGTACCTTTAGAGGCGTTAATAGATACAGGGTCACAAGTGTCTAACATAACAAAGCATGTTTTCTTAAAGCATTGGGATGCTAGTTAGATTATGTTGATTTCAATTTAATTGCGGGTAATGCGCAACCAGTCCCCAGACATGGATACTGGGAGCCCAACCATTCAATTGGGGAACCACGTGCTTACAGGGCAGGGAGTGATTGCAACTAATTTCAAGGAGAAAGGATCCACTGATTTCACACCGAGGATGAACATTATGTGACATTGTTTTACAGAGATTATGGATGCGCTGTATGCTTCTCTCCCCAATGTTACCCTCTCAGACCAGCAGGCTGTGCAGCACCACCTTAAGGTCCTTCAGGCTGAGCAGAAGTTTGCCAATAAACAGGGAGAAATTTGCAGAGGACAAATTCAAGACATCCGGTCGGTGACCTTGCAACCCAAGACGACTATCATATTGTTAAATAAGGGGCATAGGTAGCTCAACAGATATGAATTCAGATTCTAACAAGTACAGGTTAAAGGTTGTGTATCCAATACAACCTCAATAAAATGAAGAGATAAAGTAAGAGGTTACCGTTCTCAAGCTAGATTCTGTGTGTGAGGAGTGTAAGATAATAAATGCTGAGAGAAATATTTGAATATTGATAATTGTGTTTATTGATAAAAAAAAAGTGTGTGTGTGTGTGTATATATATATATATATATATATATATATATATATATATATATAATATAATCTTCAGAAAAATGGGCAGCACTGGAAGCATACGGTTGGTGCAAGCTGGAATAACCTGGTCAGGGTCCGATAAATCCACAGTGAAGACAGCAGCACTCAAAGATGTGTGAAGTAGGGTGGCTTTTATTCACCAAAACATCACAAACGCGACGTTTCAGCCGTCACCGACGGCCTTTGTCAAGCAATGAATTGTACAGAGTGCGTGTTATAAATAGCATTCATGTGGTGAACAATTAGTGATACAATTAAGCATACTTAATAGACATAAACGTGAGAAAATCATAAGATCACATATTCAAGCCCAAAAACAAAACAATCCTTTCTGAGGTCTGTGCAATGCGAACGATATATGTGTAAAAACCAATAACACACTAGTTGTAGTCCATAAGTCCATATTGTTCATAAAACACAGGTGACAGTGATTTCATTGTGTACCTCTACGTCACAGGGGGAGGGGGGTCATCGGCTTGCATGTCTCTCGGACGTGTATCCAGGGACGCTATCGGGCATACAGCACAGCCGCCCGTATGCCGCTTCTGGTCCAGCGCCGGAAATGACGCGCTCTCATCGTGCTAAATGACATCGGGATCTTGCGCATGCGCACCTCGCTGAGGCCTCTCAAATGCGCCATCTTGGGATCGGGCAGATCCGTACAGCTATGTCACGAGCTTCCCGTATGTACAACGCCATCTGCTGGTTATTCCAGCACATCCTGGGGGTGGAGATACACCAAACTTACAGGAGCGTCCGCCCTTAGAGCGGTGACCCGTTTTGCAGTGGTTATCCCGGTCCTATGTCACCCAGTAGGTATCCCCAGCGGGTGGCAATATTCCGGTTCGCTCTTCAGTGTTGGTGACATCTTGGCATCCACAATCCCACCTTTGTGATTGGCTGTACTTTGTATTCGTGCAATCATGTAGCTGTGGTCTGTCACCGATTCCCACTTGTCAGATGTTGTTCCCGAGATTAGCAGAGCGTGCAAGGTTGATACAGATGTGTCCTTGGTTTGACATCACAGATGCATATTCGCCGATCCCCCATTCCTTCCTGTGAAAATAGAGAATAATGTAAATAAACTTTGTACCATAAACATACACCAGGGTTCCACAGATGGACAAGGGCAAAACTACTGCTTTAAGGTAACATCATAGATTACAAATTTTATGGGTGATTTTGAACTCGTTTAAGCCGGCCGGCTTTAGTGAGTTCAACAAATAAATCCATTTTAATTCTCTTCTTTTTAGATGGCTTTTGCGGTCACCTCCTTTAAGTGGAGGTACACAGTCTATGAGCATGAAGCGAATGTCTCTTTCAGAATGACCCATACCGGATTGTATATCGGTGATGATTTATCCTCGTTTTGAAGTCCCAAGTTGTTTCCCCTACGTAGAGCATGTTGCATGGGCACCAGAGAGCATACACTACATATGTGGAATTGCATGTCATGTAATGTCTGATGCGATATTCTGCTCCTGTACCGGGATGTTTAAAGACATTACCTTTTTGCATGAGTGGGCAATTGATACAGGACCTATAGGGGTACGATCCATAGTTAACATTTGTGATGTATCGCTGTCTGGGTCCCCACAAGGACACGTCAGCTTTCACTAGCCTTGTCCTTCAGGTTGCCAGACCTGCGATATGCCATAATAGGGGGATTTTCAAATTCTTTTATCATACTGTATCCATCCCTCAGGATATGCCAGATAGGCCAGAGAAGGTAGACACAAACGGCATACGGTGACTACTAGTGGTGGTCTTTTGTGAGGTAGCTGAATTCTGCAGGACTTGTTGTTTGCACATGTCTAAAAGGCGTTTAGGATAGCCACGTTTTGAGAAGTTTAGGGCCATCTTGTCAAGTGTTGGCTCCAGTTCTTCTCTCACAGTGACTATCCGCCTGGCTCTGAGCATCTGACTAGTGGGTAAGGACTTAATCATAGTTCTTGGATGTTGACTTTCATACCTCAGGATAGAATTACTATCCGTCGGTTTGGTATAGAGGTCGGTCTGTAGGCAGCATCCTTCTATCGCGTTGTTGGCGATAATATTCGCTCAGAGTTGTAGAATGTAATGTGAGTGACAGTAGCCGTTTAGACCCGAATTCGTACCTTCTTTGCAGATCACGTGCTGATGGAATATGCAGAAAGGACGAGTCCTCGTGGTCGATGTTGCCCAGGATCCGCTCTGCGTCTCCACTGGTGTATGAATAGATGTTTGATGAAGTAGGTCCTGTATCAATTGCCCACTCATGCAAAAAGGTAATGTCTTTAAACATCCCGGTACAGGAGCAGAATATTGCATCAGACATTACATGACATGTAATTCCACATATGTAGTGTATGCTCTCTGGTGCCCATGCAACATGCTCTACGTAGGGGAAACAACTTGGGACTTCAAAACGAGGATAAATCATCACCGATATACAATCCGGTATGGGTCATTCTGAAAGAGACATTCGCTTCATGCTGATAGACTGTGTACCTCCACTTAAAAAAGGAGGTGACCGCACAAGCCATCTAAAAAGAAGAGAATTAAAATGGATTTATTTGTTGAACTCACTAAAGCCGGCCGACTTGAACGTTGAGTTCAAAATCACCCATAAAATTTGTAATCTATGATGTTACCTTAAAGCAGTGGTTTTGCCCTTGTCCATCTGTGGAACCCTGGTGTATGTTTATGGTACAAGTTTATTTACATTATTCTCTATTTTCACAGAAAGGAATGCGGGATCGGCGAATATAAATCTGTGATGTCAAACCAGGGACACATCTGACAAGTGGGAATTGGTTACAGACCCCAGCTACATGATTGCACGAATACAAGGTACAGCCAATCACAAAGGTGGGATTGTGGATGCCAAGATGTCACCAACACTGAAGAGCGAACCGGAAAATTGCCATCCGCTGGGGATACCTACTGGGTGACATAGGACCGGGATAGCCACTGCAGAACGGGTCATTGCTCTAAGGGCAGATGCTCCTGTAAGTTTGGTGTATGTTTACCACCACGATGTGCTGGAATAACCAGCAGATGGCGTTGTACATACGGGAAACTCGAGACATAGCTGTACGGGTCTGCCCAATCCCAAGATGGCGCATTTGAGAGGTCTCAGCGAGGTGCGCATGCCCAAGATACCGATGTCATTTAGCACGATGAGAGCGCGTCATTTCCGGTGCTGGACCGGAAGCGGCATACGGGCGGCTCTGCTGTATGCCTGATGACGTCCCTGGATACAAGTCCGAGAGACATGCAAGCCGATGACCCCCCTCCCCCTGTGACGTAGAGGTTCACAATTAAATCACTGTCACCTGTGTTTTATGCACAATATGGACTTATGGACTACAACTAGTGTGGTATTTGTTTTTACACATATATTGTTCGCATTGCACAGACTTCAGAAAGGATTGTTTTGTTTTGTTATTGGGCTGGAATAGGTGATCTTATGATTTTCTCACGTTTATGTCTATTAAGTATGCTTAATTGTATCACTAATTGTTCACCACATGAATGCTATTTATACCATATGTACAATTCATTGCTTGACAAAGGCCGTGGGAGACGGCTGAAACATCGCATTTGTGATGTTTTGGTGAATAAAAGCCACCCTACTTCACACATCTTTGAGTGCTGCTGTCTTCACTGTGTATATATATATATATATATATATATATACAGTGACCCCCCCCCCCCGACCTACGATGGCCCCGACATACGATGGCCTCTGAGGCCATCGCATGTCTATGTCAGCATTGGCATATGATGCTTTTATGTCGGGGCCATCGCATTAAGTGCTATCCAGCAGTGCAAAATGCTTAAGCTGCTGCCGGATAGCAGCTTTAATGTTCCCCGTGTGGTGCGGTAAGTATTACTTAGCCCTCCACGATGCTCCGGGGTGCCCTCCGGGTCCAGCGCTGGTCCTCCGGTGTCTTCTCGGCCCTCTCCGGTGACGTCAATACGCTGTTGCGCACGTCATCCAATAGGAACGGCGTATGCAGCGGCGTAATGACGTCGCTACGCAGGCCCAGTAAGGCCTTGCGGAAGACAGCGGAGGACCGGAGAAGACCAGGAGAGGCCAGCGGAGGCACGGGGTCACCATCGGGAGTGGCGGGGTCACTATCGGTAGAGGCGGGACGCGGTCCGGAGCGGCGGGGACAGGCGAGTACAGCTTCCTATACTTAACATTGCACCAATCCCTCAACATACGATGGATTCGACAAACGATGGCTCATTTGGAACGAATTACCATCGTATGTTGAGGGACCACTGTATATATATATATATATATATATATATATATATATATATAGCAATGGATAAAGACAGCACTTCAATTGTCCAAAGTAAAAAAAGGAGATGGGGTGCCCGCATTCCTGGGTCCACTGGTTCCTTAATCCAGAGAAATAAAGATGATGCAGCACTCCACAAGTATGCAGAAGGTGGTTGTTTATTCCATCATGTGCAAAGACAACGTTTTGCCAGTCTCTCACTGGCTTTCTCAAGTAACTGATAGTGACATTAATGGGTTTAAATAGACCTCCCACAAGGTCATGTGACATAATTAGCATAGATAATTAACATTGGTAAACAAAGTGAATGCGTGATCAAATGTGAATTTTGTTACCATCTCAAAAGATATAGAACATTACAGTGTATAGGGGCACAATTCAGTGATCAAATATCAAATATTCATAATAATATCTATACAATATAGTAAGTGTTCATACAATATACGTGCAGTGGAGAATATCTTCTGGGGTCCCCGCCATGATGCCTGTGTGAAGGAACGCCGATCCAGCGTGGTATCCAAATGAATCGCGGCTATTAGCATCGCTTCCGGGTAAGGAGAGGGTAGCGGCATCATAGGAGCATCATTGCTACCATGGAAACCTCTCACCGTCACCAGCGCATGCGTAATAGACCTGTTTGGTGTGAGGGAGAGACTGCTCATGCGCACTGTGAGCCGCGCCCTTGGCAACAGTTCCGTAACCTAGTAGCATAGTTCCAGGGAGTTGGCAGCGGATCCGGTGGCAATGAGCGTATTCAATCTTGGTATATGTATGGTAAGTAGTTTGACAGGATGTCACAACTAGTGGATCTTTGCGTGATGTTATAGAAGATAGTTAAGATTCCCAGGTGGGAAATAGGACAGTGGGATGCCTGTTCTGCCACCATAGTCCTTAGCAACAGGTGTCCCCGAATAGGTAAGAAGAAGCAAAATTGAATGAGCATCCAATGTCTGTGCACACATACGGATGTCCAAAGTTTGGAAAGCGCTTCCATTGTGCAATGTCGGTGTGTATGAACCGACCGTATATCTCGTGAACCATCGCTCTGTAGTGGAGCTGTCTGTGTATATGGACCGATCCTACGCTCCAGACCACTGTGTATTCACCGATACCAACATAGATCCGCCCTGGGTAGCCAGACTGAAAAAAGGAAATGTGAGTATCATGATACACGGGATCACATAAAGGAGCTCCCACACACAAAAAACATGCATATCCATGGACAACCCTGTCCAGTGTGTATTTGGGATAGATTTAGGGGGTGCTTGTTAAGAGATGCTCATGGACATTTGCATACTCAGCACCTAGCCGGGTGGCTGTTGTCGAGGGGTGATCCGACTATAGCCTCTAGCCGACTATGGACCCCTTAGCCCACACACTATGTCGACATGTGTCTATAAAGCCCACTTCCAGGAGAGCAATCATGTCGGAGCCTTAAGAATTGAGGAATGTGGTTGGTACAACACAGTTGGCAAAGTACAAATGGAAAAGCTGATGGTACAGGAAAGAGAGATAAACGAAAAAAACAGTATGGAAGATAGTATGCAAGATGTCCTAGAAGTTGTAGATGTGGTAGACGAGTAAAGGACTCATGTTGTTAGGCATATATAAAATAATTACCGCATAATCGGAGGTAAGGGGATCAATAGAATGAATACTGTATAGTATATGGAATCCAATAGTAAAGATGATGTATGACCCAAACCAGTCTTTGGCATCATGGCAAGTACCCGGTGTATGAGTGGCCTAAAAACAAAGAGAATAGAATTAATTTAAAAAATGTATATACAATATATACAAAATTTGTGATATACATCACTATCGCCTATATCTCCGTGGATCGACTAAGTATAGAGGGGCTAGGACAATCATCGTTTCAGCATTTTAGGGAGGACAGTGAACTCAACATTAAGTCCGTTTGGTTTCAAACAATCAAGGTTGTGTATCCATCTCAATTCTCTGGTTTTTAGCATGGTAATGCGGTCACCGCCCCTCGTTGGTGGGGAGATGTGATCGACTATCATGCCCCTAAGTTCGTATTCCATGTGATCGGCTTCAGTGAAGTGTTTGGATACAGGTAAATCCATACGTTTTTTCCGTATTGAATATCTGTGTTGATTCAAGCGGGTTCGAAAATCATTCTTTGTCTCCCCCACATAAATCAATTTACAGGGGCACCAAAGGATATAGATGATATGGTTACTTTCGCATGTCAGGTAAAAGTTAATGGGGTATTCTTTCTTGGTTTGTGGGTGTATAAATGTATTGCCCTTGTTGATATACTTGCAACTAATGCATATGAGACATGGGAAGCAACCCTTAGATCTAACTGACATATATTTTTGTTTTTTTCTAGGCCCTGTGATATCTGCTTTTACCAGGTGATCCCTAAGGTTCCGTGACCTGCGGTAAGACGTAAGAGGGGGGATTTGGAATTCTTTAATTTGGAGAAAACCATCTTTTATGAGGTGCCAATGTTTTTTCATAGCAGTAGCAATGTGGTTAGAGGTCTCATTGTACGTAGAAATGAAAGACTAAGGCCGTTGATTGCGGCCGAAACGCGTCACCAATCATTTAATGTTATGGCTGAATACATTTTTGTATTGCTTGACATCCGCGCTGGACATTCCTTGCTCTTACCAGTATTATCTGAACCAAGGTCCGATTCGGTCCGAGACGCGGGAGGGGCGAACGTGTGAGCTGTGCCATATCGATTATCTAGTAGAAATGAAAGGTATACGAATAGATTGGTCTTTCTTGTCAAAGTGGGGTTTACCTAGCCTCCTCTCAGTTTTGACCCTCTGTACATGTCTGGAAATGATACCCGCTGGGTATCCTCTGTCTTTAAACAGTTTTACCATTCGGTCAACTGCTGCCACAAATTTGTTATCTGTATCCATATTCCGGCTGGCTCTCAGAAGTTGGCTGTAAGGTAGTGAAGATACCATGGGTCTGGGGTGTGAGGATTCGAATTTCAAAAGAGTATTGCAATCCGTGGGTTTATGATAAATGTCTGTGGATAATCTGTTATTGTGAACGGTCACTCGTGTATCTAAAAAGTTTACCGTATTTTCAGAGAAAAATAAGGTAAATTGTAGATTAGTATCCACACTGTTAAGGTAATTCTGGAAATCTAATAATACCTCTGGTCCACCTGTCCAGATGATGACGATATCATCTATGTACCTCCACCACCCCAGTAATTTACTGGAGTGGTGGGATACATAGACGCTCTCTTCCTCAAACTCCGCCATGACGATGTTAGCATAGGTGGGCGCTACTTTACTGCCCATAGCGGTCCCCCGTTTTTGGATGTAGAATTCATAATTGAAAGAGAAATAATTATTCTCCAGTACAAATGATAATAGCTGTAAAATGAAATCACATTGCATTGTAGTAAATGGAAGTTTTTTTAGAGCATTGCACACTGCCTTAACACCCCTATCGTGCTGAATCGAGGTGTAGAGTGAGACTATGTCGAAGGAGGCTATAATTGCATCATCTGGTATGTGTAATGGTTTGATTACTGAAAGGAAATGCATGGTGTCTCGCATGAAAGATTTTGTATATGTGGCTAGAGGTCTAAGTACCTTGTCCAGAAAGATGGAAACATGGTTGGAGAGAGACCCTCTCCCCGAGACTATTGGTCTATTTATATATATATATATATATATATATATATATATATATATATATATATATAAATACATTTGTATTATATGTGTCTGGTCTGCAGGGCCCATGCAGACCACCCACGAAACACTGAAAAATGGTTTTATATATTTCTTAAAACATTAATAGAATAAAATAAAAAATGAAAAAGTACAAATGTTTATATCGCTGGCTTTTAGCTCATATGCTGTGGAGCTATATGCATCTACCGCAATAGAAAAACACAGGATGCTTGGTAATGGTATGTATATATGTTATGGCAGACTATATTGCAAATTGCGCATTTATATACAATATATCTTATTTTGCTCACATTTGAAACATTTGTCTTCTGTGAAGACTATCAATATAATTGTGTCAAAGTTTCCTTCTTGTTACGCCTAGCGCTCCGGGTCCCCGCTCCTCCCCGGAGCGCTCACGGCGTCTTTCTCCCTGCAGCGCCCCGGTCAGTCCCGCTGACCGGGAGCGCCGCACTGTCATGGCCGTTGGGGATGCGATTCGCACAGCGGGACGCGCCCGCTCGCGAATCGCATCCCAGGTCACTTACCCGTCCCGGTCCCCTGCTGTCATGTGCTGGCGCGCGCGGCTCCGCTCTCTAGGGCGCGCGCGCGCCAGCTCTCTGAGACTTAAAGGGCCAGTGCACCAATGATTGGTGCCTGGCCCAATTAGCTTAATTGGCTTCCACCTGCTCCCTGGCTATATCTGGTCTCCTCCCTTGCTCTCCCTTGCCGGATCTTGTTGCCTTGTGCCAGTGAAAGCGTTTAGTGTGTCCAAAGCCTGTGTACCTGAACTTCTGCTACCCATCCTGACTACGAACCTTGCCGCCTGCCCCCGACCTTCTGCTACGTCTGACCTTGCCTCTGCCTAGTCCTTCTGTCCCACGCCTTCTCAGCAGTCAGCGAGGTAGAGCCGTTGCTAGTGGATACGACCTGGTTGCTACTGCCGCAGCAAGACCATCCCGCTTTGCGGCGGGCTCTGGTGAAAACCAGTAGCCTCTTAGAACCGGTCCACTAGCACGGTCCACGCCAATCCCTCGCTGACACAGAGGATCCACTACCTGGAAGCCGAATCGTGACAGTAGATCCGGCCATGGATCCCGCTGAGGTGCCGCTGCCAAGTCTCGCTGACCTTACCACGGTGGTCGCTCAGCAATCGCAGCAGATTGCCCAACAAGGACAGCAGCTGTCGCAGTTGACCGCCACGTTACAGCAACTTCTGCCTCTGCTACAGCAGCAACCATCTCCTCCGCCAGCTCCTGCACCTCCTCCGCAGCGAGTGGCCGCCCCTAGCCTCCGCTTGTCCCTGCCGGACAAATTTGATGGGGACTCCAGACTCTGCCGTGGATTTTTGTCTCAGTGTTCCCTGCATATGGAGATGATGTCGGACTTGTTTCCTTCAGAACGGTCTAAGGTGGCGTTCGTAGTAAGCCTTCTTTCAGGAAAGGCCTTGTCTTGGGCCACACCGCTCTGGGACCGCAATGATCCTGCCACAGCCACAGTCCAGGCCTTCTTCACTGAACTCCGGAGTGTCTTCGAGGAGCCAGCCCGAGCTTCTTCTGCCGAGACTGCCCTGTTGAACCTGGTCCAGGGTAATTCTTCCGTTGGCGAGTATGCCGTACAATTCCGTACTCTTGCTTCAGAATTATCCTGGAATAACGAGGCTCTCTGCGCGACCTTTAAAAAAGGCCTATCCAGTCGCATCAAGGATGTGCTGGCCGCACGAGAGATTCCTGCCAATCTGCAAGAACTCATCCATCTAGCTACCCGCATTGACATGCGTTTTTCTGAGCGACACCAAGAGCTCCGCCAGGAAAAAGACTTAGATCTCTGGGCACCTCTCCCACAGTATCCGTTGCAATCTACGCCTGGGCCTCCCGCCGAGGAGGCCATGCAAGTGGATAAGTCTCGCCTGACCCAGGAAGAGAGGAATCGCCGTAGGGAAGAAAATCCCTGTCTTTACTGTGCCAGTACCGAGCATTTCTTGGTGGATTGCCCTATCCGTCCTCCACGCCTGGGAAACGCACGCACGCACCCAGCTCACGTGGGTGTGGCGTCTCTTGGTTCCAAGTCTGCTCCTCCACGTCTCACGGTACCCGTGCGGATTTCTTCTTCAGCCAGCTCCTCCCTCTCAGCCGTGGCCTGCTTGGACTCCGGTGCCTCAGGAAATTTTATTTTGGAGTCGTTTGTTAATAAATTCAGCATCCCGGTGACCCGTCTCGTCAAGCCGCTCTACATTTCCGCGGTCAACGGAGCCAGATTGGACTGCACCGTGCGTTACCGCACAGAGCCCCTCCTCATGTCTATTGGACCCCACCTTGAGAGGATTGAGTTCTTCATTCTCCCCAACTGTACCTCTGAGGTTCTCCTCGGTCTGCCTTGGCTCCGGCTTCATTCCCCCACCATTGATTGGACCACCGGGGAGATCAGGAACTGGGACTCTGCCTGCCACAGGAAGTGCCTCTCCCCCCCTCCCAGTCCCGTCAGGCAAGCCTCTGTGCCACCCCATGGCCCCCGTCCTGGTGTCACACTGCCCCGTGCCAGGCCTCGCCCTCTGCCCTCCCTCCCCATTCCCACTCCTGCTGTACTGCCTGCCGTTGAGGAAACCCTCCATTCTTTCCCGGTGTCCTCATCCCAGGGGAGGCAGTTACTGGACAAAGAGAAGGGGAGACCTAAGGGGGGGGGTACTGTTACGCCTAGCGCTCCGGGTCCCCGCTCCTCCCCGGAGCGCTCACGGCGTCTTTCTCCCTGCAGCGCCCCGGTCAGTCCCGCTGACCGGGAGCGCCGCACTGTCATGGCCGTTGGGGATGCGATTCGCACAGCGGGACGCGCCCGCTCGCGAATCGCATCCCAGGTCACTTACCCGTCCCGGTCCCCTGCTGTCATGTGCTGGCGCGCGCGGCTCCGCTCTCTAGGGCGCGCGCGCGCCAGCTCTCTGAGACTTAAAGGGCCAGTGCACCAATGATTGGTGCCTGGCCCAATTAGCTTAATTGGCTTCCACCTGCTCCCTGGCTATATCTGGTCTCCTCCCTTGCTCTCCCTTGCCGGATCTTGTTGCCTTGTGCCAGTGAAAGCGTTTAGTGTGTCCAAAGCCTGTGTACCTGAACTTCTGCTACCCATCCTGACTACGAACCTTGCCGCCTGCCCCCGACCTTCTGCTACGTCTGACCTTGCCTCTGCCTAGTCCTTCTGTCCCACGCCTTCTCAGCAGTCAGCGAGGTAGAGCCGTTGCTAGTGGATACGACCTGGTTGCTACTGCCGCAGCAAGACCATCCCGCTTTGCGGCGGGCTCTGGTGAAAACCAGTAGCCTCTTAGAACCGGTCCACTAGCACGGTCCACGCCAATCCCTCGCTGACACAGAGGATCCACTACCTGGAAGCCGAATCGTGACACTTCTGATGTCTGTGGGAAAGAAATTCCTGGGTACTTATTTAACCCTGAGATAAAAATGCCTGTCAACGGAGTAAAGACCTATAGTGCTATGCGCCGTCCTGAATGTCATGTGTACTGCATCTTACGTTAATGCCTTCTATGAAGGCTGATGCGATGCAATATCGGCGATATGCGCCGTTCCTTAATGCTGTAAAGAAGATAGTGTTATACAGTTGGTATAGGTGTGCGCTGCTCACCCGGAGATGGATCCCACGTAGCTCTCTCACTTACCTGTCATAGCTGGCGGGAGTACGATCACCGCGGGCCTGGGGAGGGAGAGGTCAAATGGTGCACATCCGTCGCTGAGGCTGGAAGTTGGTGGTGACGTAATGAACGGCGGTCTTTCACTGACTTGCGGAGCGCGTTTAATGCGATATTTGTGTATGTTGCTAAGATAATTGATATGGTAGTGTACTCTGAATGCTGGCTAGACACGTTTTGAGACCCTCTTGGCCTCTTTTACAATAGCTGATATCATGGTTTAGAAGTCCATTTGGCTCTTTTTATATGGTCTGGGTGAACGTGATTGGTTGCTCAAATCAGTGCTGTACAGAAAATGTGGACTGGAACAGAAAACTAGGACTGGACCAGAAAAGTTCAGGATTTTCTCTCCATATGTGTAAACAGTGGTGGAAAATTGTAACATATATAATAATATATAGTATGTTAATAATAATAATAATATATATACACTAAAAATAAGGATAAAATATAAGAATAAAAAATAAAGTAATAATGGACGATCTGGAATAGGAAGGTGGTATATAGAGATGAGCGAACTTACAGTAAATCCGATTCTCACGAACTTCTCGGCTCGGCAGTTGATGACTTATCGTGCATAAATTAGTTCAGCTTTCAGGCGCTCCGGTGGGCTGGAAAAGGTGGATACAGTCCTAGGAAAGATTCTCCTAGGACTGTATCCACCTTTTCCAGCCCACGGGAGCACCTGAAAGCTGAACTAATTTATGCAGGATAAGGCATCAACTGCCGAGCCGAGAAGTTTGTGACAAATCGAATTTACTGTAAGTTCGCTCATCTCTATTGTATACACACACACACACACACACTGACTAATGACTGTTGTTGTGTATATAGTGCAATCAAAGCAGTGGAAAAGACGTTTAGGACTGAATTATGAAGTGTATATGTGGAAAAAGTACATATGGGAAGTATATATAAGATATATATATATATATATATATATATATATATATATATATGGATTGAAATGACTGTTCATATCAAAACATGTACCGCATATAATAATGTATTGATTGGGCATTGTGACTGAAGGTTGCCAAGCCTATTGGGGGTGAGATGTCATACTTTTGATTTATTTATCAGAAAATAAAGATGTTTAGGAGAGGATAGACCTACGTGTGGATGGGGTGCAGGGAAGGATAGACCTGCATGCGGGAGGGGTTCAGGCACTCATTACAGTCTGGCTCTGACTCCTCGTACTGATGGAGGTCTGACTCCTGCTATATGAACCCAAAGATCTCAAGCTCTGCGTTGAGTCCTTTTGGAGCCAATGTACCCATTTCATAAATTATCTTGGACTTTGCTCTGGACATTTTGGCAATTAAATTGCCGCCTCTCCAGTCTGGCTTTACTGTTTGGAGGCTTACTATGCATCAGTAACAAATTAAAGGAGGACCCACTGATACCAGAACCGCAGAAAAAGTTTCTCCTAAACTGTTTGGAAATTATTTTAACAAACAATTTCTTCAACTATGACGGTGCCACCTACCATCAAGTACGCAGTACGGCGATGGGTACCAGGGTGGCACCGTCGTACGCTAACCTCGTAATGGGTAAGTTCGTGGACTCCTTCATAACCTCACAAAAATTGTTCCAGGACCACGTGGTGGTGTACAAGAGGTATATTGATGATTTGTTCCAGATTTGGAAGGGACCGAAAGAATACATTCCAGAATTAATAGAAAGCATCAATAATAACCCTTGGGGGGTCACTCTCACAGCACAGTCATCTCCGGATAAAATAGAGTATTTGGACCTCGAAATCTCTCATAACCAATCCAGAATCCATACTGCCACATATTTCAAAAAAGGTAGATGCACACCTCAAAAAATGGAAGACCAATATCCCATTTAATCTTGAATATTGTGTAGCTCACTTAGAGTAGAAGAAGGGGTGAGTGCTCGAGGTTAAAGGTGATGCCTTCACCCGATAGGCCTATGACAATATGTTAAATGGGGAATATAAATAAATAATTTATATGGACCAGTCCTCGAGAGCACAAGGGAAGAGAGAAAAAAAAAGTGAAAAAAGTGAGAGAGAGAAGTTAGGATCCAATAAGTATGTATTTATTATGTAATATATGACAAAATAGGATAAATTATAAAAAAGGATATAACACCAATGACCTAGCAGGGCCCTTGCATATGGAAAAAGGAGTATATCATCTAATAAAAAGCAAATAAACTAAATAAAAATGGATACAATAAATATTATAAATAAATAGACAAATGGTAACACCAATAAGAATAACATTTTAGTCCATATCGGCTATGAAGTGCATAAGTTGTAATAAAAGGGAAAGTCACTTATAAATTGCTCAGTCCAAACTCAAAGTTTTCAGTGGCAACAGTTATCCACAGTATCAAGAATGTAGCAGAGATCAAAGATTAGTAGCAATAATGTGCCTCCAGTTAAGATAGTGTAGCAAGGCAATATCAATGGTGGTACAGGGAATACGATGCTGCGGTGCACGACACCGCTTGCCCTCCTTTTGCAGGCCTTATTAGAAACAATGTAGCAAGGCAATATCGGTGGTGGTACAGGGAATATGATGTTACGGTGCGCAGCACCACTCACCCTCCTTTATAGATCTTTGCATGGGAAGCAATACCCGTCTGAGCTGCGGTCCGATGTAGTTAGGATGTCCAAGAGAGGCGTTGCCGTCCGGGGCTGTAAGTAGATTTTAGGAAACAGGTGTGTGTGAATGCTGTGCTATCAATGCGCATGTAGCAGTGGTCCCGAATCTGGGGGCATCCAGCTGTTGCAAGGCATGAATAGCGGATACAGTCTTTAAAAAGTGATATACACTTATGAATGAATCATATACACTTATGAAAAATGAATTTTTTATATATTTTTCACAATTTTTACCAACATTATTTTTTATATATTTATTGTATATTTCTCATCTATAAGCATGTGTAGATATGCATATCTACATATATATTTATTATCCTCAATTCTTACAATATTACCAACTTTTTACTATTCACTATATATATATTTTTTTTTATACAAAAATATATGCAGCTTTCTTGTCACTCCCACTGTGGTCTGAATTTTATATTTATAACTATTCTTAAGCACATATAATTCTGTAACCAGGAAGTTCTTCATCCACATTCTCATTTAATCATATATACTAGTATGTTTTAAAATAAAATAAAATACATGTCTTTACCTATACATTTCACTATACTACCGTCTGTCATATCCTTTTCTTTTTCTATCCTTCTCTTCTTCTCTGTTCTGGATCCATTACTGAGTTTACATATGACCCTCAATTCCCTGTTTCCATGTTTTACTTATTCTAATTAACATGACATCACTATATAGAGCCTATATAAGTACAGGCCACCCATCCTTTCCTTTTTTTTTTTTTTTTTAAACTTAGATTTTATTAATCATTTTTCAAGATTTTACAAAAATTATCAATATATGTAGTATGGTTACAAGGTTTAAGCAAAGTGCGCCGAAGCGCTGTCATAACATATCGCAAAAACATAACTGCAATAAAGAACAGGTATTAAATAACATACCAAAACAGAAGAGACGAGCTCCATGGGTGCTGGTTGTACTTAGAAGGAAATAGATGTCAAGGAGTAACAAAGCAATATAGGTTGCTGTTCAATGAGTGTTATTATATCTAAACAGTATTATGTGAACTATTCAGCCACACATCCCATCTATACAGGAAATGAGGTAATCTATTCTGGGAATCAGCAATCTTATATTCATGCCAACAATTGTTGTTGACTCCTACAATAACCTCTTTTAGTGAGGGGATACCAGGAGAGTTCCATTTATGAGCTATCTTTAATCTAACTACTAGTAATGTGTGTAAGATAATTGTTCTATGGTGATGAGAGAAGGAGTCAAGATTTATATTTAAAATTGCCAGTGAGCTATTTAATATTACTGGAAATCCACAGATTGTAGACAAAAATGTACCTATCTTCTTCCAGAAGGTCAATAAAGGTGGGCATGACCACCATATGTGGGACATATCACCCTCACCCCCACACCTCCAACAACAGCCGGATGAGTCAGTGAATTGAGCCAATCTCTTGGGAGTCAAATACCACCTATACAGGAGCTTTTTAGTATTCTCTAAATGGTTAATGCATCTAGAAAATGATAGTACTGTGGAATGTGCTTGAGACCATTGCTGATCTGAAAAATGTACTCCAAGTTCCTCCTCCCATTTCGATTTATAGTTGTCAGGCAGGGAAGAATAAGAATCTAATAGGATGGAGTAGCAAAACGAGATTCCCTTTAGGGTAGAAGTAGGAGAGTTCTGCCAATTAGTTAGTAGTGTTGGTGAATGGATATCTAGGGTTGACAGTAAGTATTTTATTTGTAGGAACTTATAAAATTCCTTATTGCTAAGCTCATATTTTGTTCTAATATAGTTAAAAGATGTAAAGTTACCATCCACCCAGAAGTCAGCTAGGGAGGTTAGTCCTTTTTCTATCCAATTAGTGATACTCCGATCCGGAATTGCTGCTTCTATGACAGTACAAGGGTTTGAAGAGGTTTGTATGTGAAACATACGTTTAGGGTTTACACACGAGTTCCATAAGTGCATAATAGCGCCCACTGTGGGATGCTTATGGGATGGGTTTTGATTGAATAGGTATGCCGCTGTTAATATGTTGCGTAAAGGATGTCTTCCCAATACAGTCGATTCTATGTGTACTCAATGCTTAGACATATCATTCAACCAAAGAGTTTAAGTTGATCCAGAATTACTGCTCTATAGTATTGAAGTACCGAAGGGCAGCCCACTCCCCCTTTGGGGAGTGGTTTATATAAGGTGTCTGCTTTGACTCTGGACGGTTTATTACCCCATATGTATTTCATTGGGATAGATTGTAAGTTTTTTAAGTAGGTTATCGGGAGAATTATGGGAACATTGCGAAAAGTATATAATATTTTAGAAAGTATCATCATTTTAATTGCTGCCAATCTACCCAGCCAGGAAATACCCGCTGTGGATAGATACTGTGCATTTGATTTCTTTTAGCAATGTTACATAATTGTCATCGAAGAGTTTGGATATAGGGAATGATAGCTTAATACCCAGATATTTTAACGAGGAGGTCGACCAACTAAAAGGGAACCTATCTTTAAGGTGGTTAACTCTCCTGACGGGTAATCCTAAGTTTAGTATTTGGGATTTAGTTTCGTTGATTTTATAGTATGAGGCATCTCTAAAGTCAGAGAGTATTTTACTGATAGAGGGGAGGGAAATTTCAGGGTCTGAGCAAAATATGATTACTTCATCAGCGAATAGTCCTATGCGGTGTTCTCTATCCCCTATTTTGAGTCCACTGATGTTAGGGTCAGTTCGTATTTTTTCTGCCAGGGGTTCCATGAGCATGGCGAATATTAAGGGGGAAAGGGGGCATCCCTGTCTAGTTCCATTGGAGATAGGGAATTTATGGGAGAGGAAACCAGATGAGTAAACTGAGGCCCTAGGTGCCAAATATAAAGCCCCTATAGCTTTTTGAATGTGTCCCACCAGTCCAAATATAGTTAAAACTGAATTAAGAAACCCCCAATGGACCCTATCAAAGGCCTTCTCTGCATCAAGTGATAACAGCAGAGAAGGCACTTTGCAGGTTTCAGCTTCATAAATGAGATCTATAAATCTGCGCGTGCCATCTACTGTTTGCCTATTTTTTACAAAGCCTACCTGATCACCATCAATCAAAGTAGGGAGAATATTATTGAGCCTATTGGCTATAATTTTCGCATAGAGTTTCAAATCATTATTTAAGAGGGAGATAGGGCGGAAATTTTCAGGTTTGTCTGGGTTTTTACCTGGCTTCGGGAGGGTCACTATTAGAGCATCAAGCATTTCGGGCAGGATATTCCCTGTGTTAAAAATGTGATTATACATCAAGCTTAATTGGGGTGATAAAATGTCAGAACATTTTTGGAAGTATTCCCCCGTGAATCCATCTGGGCCTGGGGATTTGTTGGATTTCAGTGAAGAAATAGCAGTCGCGATTTCTAATGAGGAGATAGGTGCGTTTATGGACGTAAGGGTTTCATTATCTACTACAGGCAGTGAAATAGAGGACAAGATTTTTTGGGGATTAATGATTTTCTCATTTTTAGAGTTATAAATAAATGGAATTTTCGTTTTTACTGTCATAGTTTTGAATTTATTTGCTAAAAGTTTACTGGCCCTGTTGCCGTACCAATAAAATTGCGTCTTAGTTTTTTTAAGCATGTAATCAAATTTATAGTGTAGTATTTGATGTAGCTGAAACCGGAGAGTTTTAAGTTCTTTTAATATATGGGTGTCTTGGTTTTGTTTGTGTGAGTCTTCTAGTTTTTTGATCTTGTGGAGTAGTTCTTGTGTTTTAGCTAGCCTATTTTTTTTATTTGCTGCAGCTATTTTAATAAAAGTTCCCCTTATAACCGCCTTGAGAGCGCACCAGTTTGTAAGAACATTTGTGTCCTCTGGGATATTGTTCTCAAAAAATTCTCGCAGTTCTTTTTCTACAGTAGATCCAACAATCTGATCATTAAGGAGAGAGTTGTTAAAGGGGTATTCTACCCCTAGACATTTTATCCCCTATCCAAAGGATAGGGGATAAGATGTCAGATCGCCGTGGTCCCGCTGCTGGGGACCCCCGGGATCCCTGCTGCGGCACCGCGCTATCATTACAGCACAGAGCGAGTTCGCTCTGTGCGTAATGACGGGCGATACAGGGGACGGAGCCGCGTGTCGTCATGGCGCCGCCCCTCGTGACATCACGGCCCGTCCCCTTAATGCAAGTCTATGGGAGGGGGCGTAACGACCGCCACGCCCCCTCCCATAGACTTCTATTGAAAGGGGCGGGCCGTGACATCACGAGGGGCGGAGCTGTGACGTAACGATGCTCCGGCCCCTGTACCGCCCATCATTACGTGCAGAGCGAGCTCGCTCTGTGCAGTAATGATAGCGGGGTGCCGCAGCGGGGATCCCAGGGGTCCCCAGCAGCGGCACCGCGGTGATCTGACATCTTATCCCCTATCCTTTGGATAGGGGATAAAATGTCTAGGGGTGGAATACCCATTTATGCCTTCATGGGAGAATGAGGGAGAATAAAATTTCTCTTTTATGGACACCGAGACAGGAGTGTGGTCAGACCAGCTTATAATACCTATAGTAGCAGAGGTTATTCTTTGGAGTAGCCATTTATCAGTGACAATGAAATCTATACGGGAGTAAATTTGGTGTGGATGAGAGAAATAAGTATAATCCCTCTCGTCTGCATTAAGCACTCTCCATGCATCATACAAATCCTCTTTAAATAAAATATTATATAGGGCAGTGTTTTTTCTGAGGGCTTTGAAGAAGATTTATCCATCACAGGGGACATAACTTGGTTAAAATATCCTAACAATAGTAAAGCACCATATTTATGTTTAATGATTTCTAACATTTGGGAAAAAAATTTGTTCTGTTTTTTATTGGGAGCATATACAGAGACTATTGTGAATTTCTCATTGTTGATAATGCAGTTTAGTAAAATGTACCTACCATTTGGATCACAAACAATGTCAATCAGTTGAAAAGCTACAGTGTTTTTAATAGCAATTAAAACTCCTTTTTTTTCCCGTAGTATTCGGCGTGAAGAAAGTAAAGGGGAATCTTTTGTTTTTAACTCTGGTGGTGTCGGATTCTAAAAGGTGCGTTTCCTGAGCGCAGACTATATCGCATTTCAATCTGGAACACTCACTCCAGAATAGAGACCTTTTGAATGGGCTGTTTAGTCCCTTGACATTCAATGATGATACTTTAAATACCATGGTGTGTATTGGGGAGGAAGTGGGTGAGCAGGTCACTTACCCCAGCCTGGGACCAGCACAGCTTTAAGGGAATTGAAACATTGTGGAAAGATGGAGCGCCCGTGGAGTCGCATATAGTGAAAAAAAAAAAAAAAAAAACAGTAAGCAAAAACAAGTATCATTTGTTCAAAGTGAACCTGCCACTACCTATTGTAGTACATAGGCTAGGCTAGTGGGGGTGGGGGAAATAGTGAACAGAGTATCAGACTAGAAATGAGAGAGTACACCGAGTATAGTGCACTCTAGAAATAACGTAAGTATAATATTCAAAGAATCCTGAATAATATCTTAATTTAACAACCTAAGTTATCAAGTACACTTCCCTGAGAGAGTACATCTCATTAAGTAACCGGCTTTAAGTTTTTATATAAGCATAAAGGAAATAAAACATACTCTACTATAAAAGAGAAACAGTAGAAAATTATACTAAGTGTTTAGCAGGTAACAATCAATCAAGTTGGAGGGTCACATGTATGGTCAGAGGCTGGAGATCTAGGTGGAGAGTTCAGTGAAGAAGAATAGATCTTGGTCAATGAGGATCCTACTTTTCTCCATTCCTGTGTCAATGGTTCAGCTCTTCTTTGTCTGGGATTGAATCCGGGAACCACTTCTCTATTAGTTTCAATGCCTCTGAAGGGTTGCGTAGTTCATGTGTGGAACCATTTTTAGATATTAGGAGTTTGATCAGAAATCCCCAGCGGTAAGGGACACCTTTGTCTCTCAAAATACTTGTTGCGACTGAAAAGGCTTTCCTCCTCTTCAAGGTGGCCGCAGATAAGTCCGCAAATTTGAGAAAAGCGCTCTGGAAGAGTGGGCGGTTTCCTGGCCTTCCTGAGTATTTCATCTTTGAAGTGATAAAAATGCAGTCTTGCTAGTACGTCCCTAGGCACAATTGCTGGTAAATGGGAAGGTTTAGGGATCCTATGTACTCTGTCTATAATCATGTCCCTTTTGTCTGCCTCCTAATCAGTTAGGAATTCTCTGAGGTCAGCTGCTTGCACAGTCTCTGGGATGCCGCGAAAGCGGATATTATTTCTGCGTGATCTATCTTCTAAATCCGCAAGTTTAAGTTTGACCGCGAACATATCTTCATTTAGTTAGTTTTGGTCATCCACCATAGCATTGTGGGCCTCCATGAATTCGCCCATCTTTTCTTCTAAATGGCTTGTTCTTTCGCCAATATTAGTAACCTCCTTCGCCAAAGAGCTTAGAGATGTCTTAAAGTCTTTTTGAAGGTTTTCTCTAAATTCTTGGAATAAAGATCTCATTGCATACTCCATATTAGGTGGCAATTAAGGGTATTCTTTAGGTTGGTGGGATGCCATTTGGTCTGGAGGAGGGGAGGGAGAAGGCAATACTGGTGCGAATGAGATTACTTTTGCAGGTGGTGGAGTTGTATTTTCTCTTTGTGCACCTGGCAGAGAAGTTGTCCCTCCTGATGTAGGTGAGAAAAACTTGGTGAGTTTAGTAGGTGCAGTTCTCCTTCCCCGTCTTGCGGGCATAACTTGTCATGAACAATCCTTTAATAAAGATGTTTAATTTGTGAGATGGAAGAACAGTGAAAAACTTGAGAAGGTGGTTATAAAGGGTTCAAGTGCAGTCTTTTCTCATGCAATATCACCATCTAGTGGTGAAAGGTGGGAAGTACAGCAGTATTATGCACTATAAAACTCAAGGTATTGGTAATCCCAGCTGCAGTATGGGAGCAGTTCAGGTAAGTATTTTAGAAGAAGACTCTTGTAGGTGGCTAGAGCACTACATTTGAATGCAAACAGTTTTCAGCATATAACTTTAGGTGCACTCCTTCTGTCTAGAGAGCTGTAAGTATTTAGTGATAGAAGGGTTTGTATGCAGATTGGATCTTCAGTAATCCTGCAATGCAAAGCTAATATCTAATAGGCTCAGCACAGTTTAGTTCAGTCAGTGAATGCAATTCTCCTCAATTTGTGGGTACAACTTGTTATACACAGTTCATTAACAGAAAAAAATTGGATAAAGTATATTTAGGATGAGCAGTCACAGTGTTCTCTGGTGCAGCTCCACCATCTAGTGGTGAAAGATGGGTAGTGCAGTAATAATATGCACTTTAGAAATCAATATAATGGTAGTCCTTGATATGGAAAAGGAACAGAGCAATTAAGTATTCTGTAGTGAGAGCTTTATATGAGTTAAGAGCACTTCATTTAAGCAATTACATTATCCATTGGGTGACGATGTGTACTCACTTCTATAACTGAGTAGCTGACAGTTTAGAAAAGGTTAGACTGAGTCTCTTGTATTTCAGATGTATATGTTATATAGCTATGTCCTCTTGTTATATGCCACCTCACTATCCAGGGGGTTCAATACACCGCTTATCGGTTGGGGATCTCAGCACCTTTTGAGTGGTATAAATCAAGGCTGGGTATCTCTTAGTTGTAAGAACAGCTCTGTAATGGCGCTACGGGCAAGAAGAAGTCTCAAAATGGCGGTGCTACTAAATGTACCGACAGTGGTTCATTCCAGATATCAGTACTGTGCAATTGCCCCCTCCACTCCTTCCCCTTATTCTTTTTTTCGCCCGACAGTACCTTTATAGCTCCAGTGGGTTATAGTCAGTGTGCCTCTCAGGCGCCGGTTTGCAGAGTTGCAGGCACCTGCAGAGGAGGAGGTATCCCAGGATATGGCGTCCTCTCTCCGCTCACGCAGGCCGTCTCCTCCTTTCAGTTCTGTATTCAGCCACACGTCTCCGCTCGGCTCTCCTCTGTTCGGGACCCAGAAAACACAGCCTGAGGTCCCTGCAGCAGCAATTTAAGTAGCCCGGAGAGTTCCTCTGTGCTTAGGGGTGAGGCTGGGTCGGTGCCGGTTAATTGCAGTCGGTTAAGTGCCGTTGTTAGCCGCGTTTTATTCAGGGTGAGAGAAGGAGCTAGTCAGCCATGCGACCTCTCTCCTCGGCGGTTAGCCATGCCCCCCCTTTCCTTATATTTACCGCTACTGAAGAAAAGGCCCGTGGCTTTGAAACGCGTCTAGCCATCCTGTGACACCATATTCATAAGTGTATATCACTTTTTAAAGACTGTATCCGCTATTTACGCCTTGCAACAGCCGGATGCCCCCAGATTCGGGACCACTGCTACGTGCGCATTGATAGCGCAGCATTCACACACGCACCTGTTTCCTAAAATCTACTTACAGCCCTGGACGGCAGAGCCTCCCTTAGACATTCTAACTATATCGGGCCGGACGCCGTTCCGTGCCAGTTCAGGACACACAAAGCCACCAGAGATCAAGCCACTCACCCGGACCGCAGCTCAGACGGGTATTGCTTCCCATGCGCCGGAGGCAGCCGTGCCAGCCCGTCTACAAAGATCTATAAAGGAGGGTGAGTGGTGCTGCGCACCGTATCATCATATTCCCTGTACCACCACAAATATTGCCTTGCTACATTGTTTCTAATAAGGCCTGCAAAGGAGGGCAAGCGGTGTCGTGCACCGCAGCATCGCATTCCCTGTACCACCATTGATATTGCCTTGCTACACTATCTTAACTGGAGGCACATTATTGCTACTAATCTTTGATCTCTGCTACATTCTTGATACTGTGGATAACTGTTGCCACTGAAAACTTTGAGTTTGGACTGAGCAATTTATAAGTGACTTTCCCTTTTATTACAACTTATGCACATCATAGCGGATATGGACTAAAATTTTATTCTTATTGGTGTTACCATTTGTCTATTTATTTATAATATTTATTGTATCCATTTTTATTTTGTTCATTTGCTTTTTATTAGATGATATACACCTTTTTCCATATGCAAGGGCCCTGCTAGGTCATTGGTGTTATATCTATCCTATTTTATAATATATTCTATTTTATCATATATTACATAATAAATACATACTTATTGGATCCTATCTTCTCTCTCTCACTTTTTTCACTTTTTCTCTCTCTTCCCTTGTGCTCTCGAGGACTGGTCCATATAAATTATTTATTTATATTCCCCATTTAACACAATATCCCATTTAGTCAGGTTAAAAGAATTCGGAAAAACTGCACTACTATAAATAAATTTCACCAACAAGCATCATTATTAACCAAATGATTCCAAGCCAAGGGATACCCCAAGAAACTTATAAATGAAGCACGTAGCAGAGCCAACCAATTATCCCAGGAAGAGTGCCTAGCTGGAAAAAAGAAATCATCTGAAACAGCAATAGAACCCACAAGACTGAAGTTTTTACTATAAAGCACCGGTTACACTGCTGTTCAGATTACGTTATTTATGTAATCGAATGTTGCTGTGGGCAACAGTACGTGGGTCACACCACCCAGAAGCTGCAACTCCGATTAAACAACCATAGATTAAATATCAAGAAGGGATATGCCTTACACCGCATTTTCCGTCATTGTCGGGAAAAACATCCACGGAATAAAAATCCTATCAAAATCTACCCAATAGACCATATAGAAGACACCATCCACAATATCATAGAAGAACTGCAGACCCCCTAATATCACTGAAGAGATAGAAGTTCGGCTTCATAAACAAATAGAGAGGGCCGCCCGGGCAGGTACAGTGGTAATAATGGGAGATTTTAACTATCCAGATATAGATTGGGGTCCGGGGTTGGCTAAAACTACAAAGGGGCAACAATTCCTAAATTTATTGCAGGATAATTTTATGGGCCAGTTTGTGGAGGACCCAACAAGAAGTGATGCCTTGTTGGATCTGATCATTTCCAACAACGCAGAGCTGGTTGGTAATGTAACTGTGCGGGAAAACCTTGGTAATAGCGACCACAATATAGTTACTTTTGACTTAAAATGTAGAAAATAAAGACAGGCGGGGAAGGCAAAAACATATAACTTTAAAAAGGCAAATTTCCCTGGGCTGAGGGCTGCACTACAGGACATAGACTGGGGGGAGGTGTTGTCAAATACTGATACAGAAGGTAAATGGGACATCTTTAAATCAACTCTAAATAACTATACAGCTAAATATATACCAAAGGGGAACAAATATAAACGCTTAAAACTAAATCCTACATGGCTGACACATGATGTTAAAAGAGCAATAAACAACAAAAAAATAGCCTTCAAAAAACACAAATCTGATGGGTCAGCTATAACATTTAAACAGTACAAGGAGCTTAATAAAATCTGTAAAAATGTAATAAAAACAGCAAAAATTCAAAATGAGAGACAGGTGGCCAAAGAAAGCAAAACTAATCCTAAATATTTTTTTAGATATATAAATGCAAAAAAACCAAGGACAGAGCATGTAGGACCCCTTAATAATGACAATGGGGAGGTTGTCACAGGCGATCAAGAGAAGGCGGAGCTACTGAATGGGTCCTTTAGTTCTGTATATACTATGGAAGAAGGAGCTGACATTGGCCAGGTCAGTGCTGGTAACACATCATGTAATGTACTGAACTGGCTTAATGTAGAGATGGTACAAGGTAAGTTAAGTGATATAAATGTAAGCAAATCCCCAGGACCGGATGGACTACACCCAAGAGTTCTTAGAGAGGTAAGTTCAGTAATATCTGTACCCCTGTTCATGATATTTAGAGATTCTCTGGTGTCTGGTATTGTGCCAAGGGACTGGCGCAAGGCGAATGTGGTGCCAATCTTCAAAAAGGGCTCTAGGTCTTCCCCAGGAAACTATAGACCGGTAAGTTTAACGTGCATTGTGGGTAAATTGTTTGAAGGACTTATAAGGGATTACATACAGGAATACATAGGGGATAATTGTATTATAAGTGATAGCCAGCATGGGTTTACTAAGGATAGAAGTTGTCAAACCAATCTAATTTGCTTTTATGAAGAGGTGAGTAGAAGCCTTGACAGAGGAATGGCTGTGGATATAGTGTTTCTGGATTTTGCTAAAGCGTTTGATACTGTCCCTCATAGACGTCTGACAGGTAAGTTAGTCTTTGGGTTTGGAAATTTTAGTTTGTAACTGGATTGAACACTGGCTCATGGATCGTACCCAGAGAGTGGTGGTCAATGATTCGTACTCTGATTGGTCCCCGGTTATTACCGCTGTTGTTTAATTTATTTATCAATGATATAGAGGATGGTATTAACAGCTCTGTTTCTATCTTTGCAGATGACACCAAGCTTTGTAGCACGGTACAGTCTATAGAGGATGTGCATAAGTTACAAGATGACTTGGATAGACTAAGTGTCTGGGCATCCACTTGGCAAATGAGGTTCAATGTGGATAAATGTAAAGTTATGCATCTGGGTACTAATAACCTGCATGCATCGTATGTCTTAAGGGGGATTAAACTGGCAGAGTCACTGGTAGAGAAGGATCTGGGTGTACTTGTAGATCACAGACTACAGAATAGCATGCAATGTCAGGCTGCTGCTTCCAAAGCCGGCAGGATATTGTCATGTATCAAAAGAGGCATGGACTCAAGGGACAGGGACATAATACTCCCCCTTTATAAATCATTGGTACGGCCTTACCTGGAATATGCTGTTCAGTTTTGGGCACCTGTCCATAAAAGGGACACTGCGGAGTGGGAATGGGTGCAGAGACGAGCGACTAAACTAATATGGGGCATGGAACATCTTAGCTATGAGGAGCGATTAAAGGAGTTACAATTGTTTAGTCTTGAGAAGAGACGTTTAAGGGGGGATATGATAAACGTATATAAGTATATTAATGGCCCATACAAAAAATATGGAGAAAAACTGTTCCAGGTTAAACCCCCCCAAAGGACGAGGGGGCACTCCCTCCGTCTGGAGAAGAAAAAGTTTAGTCTCAAGGGGCGACACGCCTTCTTTACCGTGAGGACTGTGAATTTATGGAACGGTCTACCTCAGGAACTGGTCACAGCAGGAACAATTAACAGCTTTAAAACAGGATTAGATACATTCCTGGAACAAAATAAGATTAATGCTTATGAAGAAATATAAAATCTCATCCCTTCCCCAATATCGCGCCCCACCCCTACCCCTTAATTCCCTGGTTGAACTTGATGGACATATGTCTTTTTTCGACTGTACTAACTATGTAACTATGTAACTGGCAAAACGTGAAATGTTTTGGATTTTTCGCCTAGGAACCCTAGCCCCAAGGGGTCTTAATGAAGCAGTAGAACAGTAGCACCTATTCGAGCGCATGATATGCGATTGATACATAATATGTGAACAAACTCTAGATTGTGTTTTTTATGTCTTTTATGTTTTTTATGCTCTTTATGTCCCACATATGTGCATTCCAATATATATCACACATATATTTTTATATTAATGTTCACATGCTCAACACATGTGCATTTCGTGCATTTAAATTTATATCGCATATATTCTCATCATCTTTTTATCATGTTTATTATTATTATTCCACTATATTTTTTTACCTTTACCAATATTCAGGTTTACCTCCAGAATTTATTTATGTTTGCCCTTGGCTTTTTAAATTTGTTCGTATATACATATATGCCCTTGGCATTTCAAATTTGTTCGTCTATACATACATATGATGGACTTGATGGACATATGTCTTTTTTCGACCGTACTAACTATGTAACTATGTAACTATATATATATGGACCACCAGCATTATGCTACACGTCCAGCCATTATCATGATCCCTGTTCTCCCATATACATATACCACATATTATTTGCCATAACGTAAAATAACGGCAATTGCCTAATATGTAAGCATACCAATATACCCAACACACCATTTACTATACATACCTAGTAACCATTCCCCAAACCCAAGCATTATCCAGTGCACTATTTCAAGTCCCTTGAATGCCCCATCCTCCATACATATAGGAGACACAATACGGGGTCGCACCTATAAAATAATTATTGCCTCCGCTCGCCCTTCCAATACTCCGGCAAGTTATGCACCTTCATTATGGAGAATTGCATAAATGAGGCTTCATTTCAGTATACTCATCACTGTCACTGCCATCTACTTACAAACCCAATATTGTAAGAATACTAAATATCACAGTGGCAGATATTAAACACAGCTACACACTTGCGCTAGGCTGAAGAACAACAACATTTGCTCCACAACACCTGCTCCCAGAGTGACAGTACTCTGCAGTCATATCGATAGGGATCACATACTACGGTGCCTCATGATCAAGAATATGATCCCACGTTCTTTACTCCCCCCTCCAATACTTTAGAATAAACTATACACTAAACACTGGCGTATATCAGCACCCTATACCGACACTTCTAAACACATCAAGTTCTGCTTTTTAACAAGTAATACTACTCATCAACACATGGATAATCCCCATAATAACACGCACGGCCGATAAGATCGCACCATGAATGAATACCTCTATAGCAGTGTTTCCCAACCTTTTTCGGGTCGGGGCACACCTCGGAAATTTTTTTTTCCACGGGGCACCGCTACCGAGGTTGACGAGCAAGAAAAAATAAATAAATAAAAGGAAAAAACGGTAAAAAACGCAATGCACTATATTTATCAGTGGGTATGTAGTTTAAAGTGTTGCTTTATACAGCAACTCACCAATGACGTCTTCTCTAATTTGCATCATTGCCTTCTCTTTTCCATCTGGTCTGGGCCATCATCACGATTTCTTCCACACACAATTCTTCACCGTTAAACCTGCAAAACAAACCTATTAGGCGCCAAACTTTTTTTTCTTTTTTTTTTTACATGGGTGACAGAGGGGTGTAGAAGAGTGGACATGGGTGACAGAGGGATGTAGAGGGGTGGACATGGGTGACAGAGGGGTGTAGTGGAGTGTACAGAGGGGTGTAGAGGAGCGTACATCGGTGACAGTGGTGTAGAGGAGCGTACATGGGTGACAGGGGTATAGAGGAGCGTACATGGGTGACAGGGGTGTAGAAGAGCGTACATGGGTGACAGGGGTGAAGAAGAGCGTACATGGGTGACAGGGGTGTAGAAGAGCGTACATGGGTAACAGGGGTGTAGAGGAGCATCCATGGGTGACAGGGGTGTAGAGGAGCATCCATGGGTGACGGGTGTAGAGGAGCATCCATGGGTGACGGGTGTAGAGGAGCATCCATGGGTGACAGGGGTGTAGAGGAGCATCCATGCGTGACAGGTGTAGAGGAGCGTACATGGGTGACAGGGGTGTAGAGGAGTGTACAGAGGGGTTTAGAGGAGTGTACATGAGTGACAGATGGGTGTACATGGGTGACAGAGGGGTGTAGAGGAGTGTACATGGGTGACAGATGGGTGTACATGGGTGACAGAGGGGTGTAGAGGAGTGTACATGGGTGACAGATGGGTGTACAGGAGTGTACATGAGTGACAGAGGGGTGTAGAGGAGTGTACATGTATGACAGAGGGGTGTACATGGGTGACAGATGGGTGTAGAGGAGTGTACATGGGTGACAGATGGGTGTAGAGGAGTGTACATGAGTGACAGGGGTATAGAGAAGTGTACATGGGTGACAGAGGGGTGCAGAAGAGTATACATGGGTGACAGGGGTGTAGAGGAGTGTACATGGGTGACAGAGGGGTGCAGAAGAGTGTACATGGGTGACAGGGGTGTAGAGGAGTGTACATGGGTGACAGAGGGGTGCAGAAGAGTGTACATGGGTGACAGGGGTGTAGAGGAGCATACATGGGTGAAAGGGGTGAAGAGGAATGTACAAAGGGGTGTATAGGAGCGTACATGGGTGACGGGTGTAGAGGAGTGTACATGGGTGACAGGGGTGTAGAGGAGTGTACATGGGTGATAGATGGGTGTACATGGGTGACAGGGGTGTAGAGGAGTGTACATGGGTGACAGAGGGGTAGAGAGGAGTTTACATGGGTGACAGAGGGGTGTTGAGGAGTGTACATGGGTGACAGAGGGGTGTAGAGGAGTGTACATGGGTGATAGATGGGTGTACATGTGTGATAGATGGGTGTACATGGGTGACAGAGGGGTGTAGAGGAGTGTACATGGGTGATAGATGGGTGTACATGGGTGACAAAGGGGTGTAGAGAAGTGTACATGGGTGACAGAGGGGTGTAGAGGAGTGTACATGGGTGATAGATGGGTGTACATGGGTGACAGGGGTGTAGAGGAGTGTACATGGGTGACAGAGGGGTGTAGAGGAGTGTACATGGGTGACAGAGGGGTAGAGAGGAGTGTACATGGGTGACAGAGGGGTGTAGAGGAGTGTACAAGGGTGACAGATGGGTGTACATGGGTGACAGAGGGGTGTAGAGGAGTGTAAATGGGTGACAGGGGGGTATAGAGGAGTGTACATGGGTGACAGGTGGGTGTACATGGGTGACAGAGGTGTGTAGAGGAGTGTACATGGGTGGCAGAGGGGTACAGAGGAGTGTACATGGGTGGCAGAGGGGTACAGAGGAGTGTACATGGGTGGCAGAGGGGTACAGCGGAGTGTACATGGGTGGCAGAGGGGTACAGCGGAGTGTACATGGGTGACAGAGGGGTGTAAAGGAGTGTACATGGGTGACAGAGGGGTATAGAGGAGTGTACATGGGTGACAGATGGGTGTACATGGGTGACAGAGGGTTGTAGAGAAGTGTACATGGGTGACAGAGGGGTGTAGAGGAGTGTACAGAGGGGTGTAGAGAGGTGTACAAGGGTGATAGATGGGTGTAGAAGAGTGAACATGGGTGACGGGGGCATAGGGGTGACAGAGGGGTGGACAGGGGAGACAGGGGGTCAGAGGGGTGGACAAGGGGGTAAAAGAGGGACAGGAGTGACAGAGAGGGGTGGACTGGGGTAACAAAGGGACAGATGGGTGGACATGGGTGACAGAGTAGACTACGGGGGTAGACAGGGGGGTAAACATGAGTGACAGGGATGGACAGGGGAGTGGACAAGGCAGACATGGATGACAGGAGGGTGCACATGGGTGACGGGGATGATAGGTGGGGGGACATGTGTGAGTGCGGGTGGACATGAGTGATGGGAGGTGGACATGGGTGACAGGAAGGTGAACATGGGTGACATGAGTGACAGGCAAGGGTGGACATGAGTGACAGGGAAGGGTGGACATGGGTGACAGGGTAGGGTGGACATGGGTGACAGGGTAGGGTGGACATGGGTGAGAGGGAAGGGTGGACATGGGTGACAGGGAGGGGTGGACATGGGTGACAGGGAGGGGTGGACATGGGTGACAGGGTGGGTGGACATGGGTGACAGGGTGGGTGGACATGGGTGACAGGGTGGGTGGACATGGGTGACAGGGTAGGTGGACATGGGTGACAGGGTAGGTGGACATGGGTGACAGGCAAGGGTGGACATGAGTGAAAGGCAAGGGTGGACATGAGTGACAGGCAAGGGTGGGCATGAGTGGCAGGCAAGGTTGGGCATGAGTGACAGGCAAGGGTGGGCATGAGTGACAGGCAAGGGTGGGCATGGGTGACAGGGGGGGTGGACCTGAGTGACAGGAAAGGGTGGACATGGGTGACAGGGAGGGGTGGACATGGGTGACAGGGAAGGGTGGACATGGGTGACAGGGAAGGGTGGACATGGGTGACAGGGAGGGATTACATGGGTGACAGGGAGGGATTACATGGGTGACAGGGAGGGATTACATGGGTGACAGGGGGGGTGGACATGGGTGATAGGGATGGACAGGGAGGTGGACAAGGCGAACATGGCTGACGGGGGGTGGACATGGGTGACAGGGGGGGGGGTAGAGGGTGTACCTGGCTGACGGGGGGGGGGGGATTTAGACAGGGTTGAGAAGATGAACAGAGGGGTGGAAAGGGTACGGTACCTTAAGCAAGCCGGCCCGCGCAGCTTGCAGTCCCACAGCAGGCACGGGAGTTGGGAATCACTGATGTAGGGAGTGGTGAAAGGCAGGTAGAAGATACATACAACTATACAATTCATAAGCCACCCACCTGGCCAGGCTAGCGTGTTTTTGGGTCCATGCAGATATCCACTGAGAAAGCCGGCAGAGAGATCAGGGCACTTCTTCAGCAGGGCTCTGTACACTGAGGACAAGCAGGGCTCTGTACACTGAGGGGCTCCATACACTTACAACAAGCAGGGCTCTTTATACTGAGGACAAGCAGGGCTCTGTACATTGAAGACAAACAGGGCTCTGTACACTGAGGACAAGCGGGGCTCTTTATACTCAGGACAAGCAGGGCTCTGCACACTGAGGACAAGCAGGGCTCTGCACACTGAGGACAAGCAGGGCTCTGCACACTGAGGACAAGCAGGGCTCTTTATACTGAGGACAAGCAGGGCTCTTTATACTGAGGACAAGCAGGGCTCTGCACACTGAGGACAAGCAGGGCTCTTTATACTGAGGACAAACAGGGCTCCGTACACAGACAACAAGCAGGGCTCTTTACATTGAGGACAAGCAGGGCTCTGTGCACGGAGGACAAGCAGGGCTCTGTACACTGAGGACAAGCAGGGCTCTGTACACTGAAGACAAGCAGGGCTCTGTACACTGAGGACAAGCAGGGCTCTGTATACTGAGGCGGCTCCATACACTGACAACAAGCAGGGCTCTGTACACTGAGGACAAGCAGGGCTCTGTACACCGTGGACAAGCAGGGCTCTGTACATTGAGGACAAGCAGGGCTCTGTGCACTGAGGACAAGCAGGGCTCTGTACACTGAGGACAAGCAGGGCTGTGTACACTGAGGCGGCTCCATACACTGAGGACTAGCAAGGCTCTGTACACTGAGGACAAGCAGGGCTTTGCACACTGAGGAAAAGCAGGACTCTGCACACTGAGGACAAGCAGGGCTCTTTATACTGAGGACAAACAGGGCTCCGTACACAGACAACAAGCAGGGCTCTTTACATTGAGGACAAGCAGGGCTCTGTACACTGAGGAAAGCAGGGCTATGTACACTGAGGCAGCTCTATACACTGACAACAAGCAGGGCTCTGTACACCGAGGACAAGCGGGGCTCTGTACACTGTGGACAAGCGGGGCTCTGTACACTGTGGACAAGCGGGGCTCTGTACAATGTGGACAAGCGGGGCTCTGTACACTGTGGACAAGCGGGGCTCTGTACACTGAGGACAAGCGGGGCTCTGTACACTGAGGACAAGCGGGGCTCTGTACACTGAGGACAAGCATGGCTCTGTGCAGTGAGGACAAGCAGGGCTATGTACACTGAGGCAGCTCTATACACTGACAACAAGCAGGGCTCTTTACATTGAGGACAAGCAGGGCTCTGTACACCGAGGACAAGCAGGGCTCTGTACACTGTGGACAAGCGGGGCTCTGTACACTGTGGACAAGTGGGGCTCTGTACACTGTGGACAAGCGGGGCTCTGTACACTGTGGACAAGTGGGGCTCTGTACACTGTGGACAAACGGGGCTCTGTACACTGAGGACAAGCGGGGCTCTGTACACGGGCAAGCGGGGCTCTGTACACTGAGGACAAGCGGGGCTCTGTACACTGAGGACAAGCGGGGCTCTGTACACTGAGGACAAGCGGGGCTCTGTACACTGAGGACAAGCGGGGCTCTGTGCAGTGAGGACAAGCAGGGCTCTTTGCAGTGAGGACAAGCAGGGCTCTGTACACTGGGGACAAGCAGGGTTCTGTGCAGTGAGGACAAGCAGTCCTCCCGTACACTGAGGACATGCAGGGCTCCGTACACTGAGGACAAGCAGGGCTCTGTACACTGAGGACGAGCAGGAATCTGTACACTGAGGAGGAGCAGGGCTCTGTGCACTGAGGACAAGCAGGGCTCCTTAAACTGAGGACAAGCAGGGCTCCTTACACTGAGGACAAGCGGGACTCCCGTACACTGAAGACAAGCGGGACTCCCGTACACTGAAGACAAGCAGAGCTCCTTACATTGAGAACAAGCGGGACTCCCGTACACTGAAGACAAGCGGGACTCCTGTACACTGAAGACAAGCGGGGCTCTTTACACTGAGGAGATGCAGGGCTCCGTACACAGAGCAGGCCGGGCGCACTGGTCTTCGGCGGCAGCAGTAAACTCCGGCACTGCCGGACGGGAAGTTCACGTGACCTATGCCCCGCTCCCAGGCAGCCACTGCGGTTCTCTTAAAGGGCAGCCGCTACAGTGGCTGTCTGGGAGCAGAATAACTGTAACTGCTCCGGGCCCGGCTCCGATCTAGCGGCCGCGGCAGGCCCTTTGCCCGTGCCTGGATTGGCTATTTTAAAAAAACATAAACATTTTTTTTAAAGACTTTATATGACAGGCGGCAGACATCGGGCCCTTTTCCCGGCCGGGCCTTAGCACCACGGCCTAATGGACCAGCCGGTCAGTCCGCCCGCCCCTGGAACTCACCATAATGTCTTCTGATAACTGCAGGCAAGCTCCAAGCATCTTCCTCTGTGTAACATGACACAGCATAAAACCAGAGAGGAAAGGGTTAGAGTAGAGAGGACTGATTGGCTGACTGCCCAGGCTTGCTCCTGAGAATCAGAGCAGATTAGTCATAACTGTGAGGGAGACAGACACGCTCCCTTCAGCCTGCACAATGAAAAAGTTACTCACGAGCAGATAAATGCTTATATCTCTGAATATATAGGTCCGAGACACATAAAAATGATATACACATGATCAGGATTGGGTACTGAGTAACATATAGTTTATTTTTCTTTTTTTTGCACTATGACAGGTACACTTTAAAGGCCAGCAGAGGCGGGATGGCCGCTGCCTGTCGATAGCAGTGAGTGCCAACACTGAAGAAAACGAAACTCCTGCACTCGCTTGACAGCAACTTAAGGATTCAGGGCATACAGGTACACCCTTGGTCCCTAAGTACCAGGATGCAAGGGCGTATCTGTACGCCCTTCATCCTTGACAGATTAAAGGGGCTATATGCAAAAATGTAACAAAGCAAGACATATTCAAAGAGTCTGCCAGGCTAAAGGGACTAAAAATGCTGTGAAAGGTAAAGAGAAAACCCAGGTTGTTCTAAAAACATGGCCCTCATACTCAACTGGCCAGTGTTCGGAACATTTAGTTCTAAATGCTGTGTGCGTGTTGCGCCATTCCCCCTCAATGCAAGTCTATGGGACCGCCTCTCCCGCGTGATGGCCACCATGCCCCCTCCCACAGACTTGCATTGAGGGGGCGTGGTGTGACATCACGAGGGGGCGTGGCTGACCCCCCCAGCGCGCACACAGCATTTGGAACTAAATGTTCAAATGCTGGCCAGTGGTGCACCCCTGTAATGATGATGTTGACAACAATATAAACAAACAGTCTAGCTTCTCTGGAAATGTATAAAGTAAAAGATGACACAAAACTAGCTATTTTGCTAAACCCCATGATAAATGGTAAAACTATCAGGATTAAACATCAGTTCTGTGGTTGCAATGTGGCTTTACACAGTTTTCTCCAGCTTAAATCAGCAGATATTCAATTAAAAACATTTCCAGGTGAAAAGATTGTACCTTTTGGGATTCTACCCGTAACAGTGAATTATAACAATGATGACCGTCATAAATTGAAATTGTACTTTGTTGATACAAATTGACCTGCATTGATGCATCAAGACTTGTTAAGAAAGGTAAAATTAGATTGAGACTCCATAAATAATCTACAAGATGTGCCAGCAATATCCAAAGCTGTTAAAACTGGACTAAAAAAAAAATATTAGATGAATCAGCAAATGTGTTTAAAAATTTATGGGAAACCTATAAATGTTTTAGGAACCTTTATAACAATTGCTTCCAAATAAATGTGAAAATGGGCGGCACAGGTGACTCTACTAAAATCGCAGAGCTGGAGGCAACTCAAAAGATCACTATCAATCTCTGTGCGAGATGAACTTCAGGCATTCAAGGGGTACTCCACTAGAAAAGATTTTTTTTTTTTTTTAATCAACTGGTGCCAGAAAGCTAAACAGATTTGTAAACGAAGTCTATTAAAAATGTTAATCCTTCCAGTACTTATCAGCTGCTGTATGATCCACAGGAAGTTATTTTCTTTTTGAATTTCCTTTCTGTCTGAACCCAGTGCTGCTGACACCCTTGCCCATGTCAGGAACTGTCCAGAGCAGGATAAGTTTTCTATTGGGATTTGCTCCTACTCTGGACAGTTCCAAAAATGGACAGAGGTGTCAGCAGAGAGCATTGTGGTCAGGCAGAAAGGGAATTCAAAAAGAAAAGCACTTCCTGTGGATCATACAGCAGCTGATAAGTAATGGAAGGATAGGATTAAGATTTTTTTTTATAGAAGTAATTTACAAATCTGTTTAACTTTCTGGCACCAGTTGTTAATTCCCCCCCCCCCCCCCCCCCCAATAGAGTACCCTTTTAACCCCTTAAGCAATGGATAGAGTTTCTCCGAGACAATCGTGCTCAGGGGAAAAAAATCGGTGTCCAAAAAAGCGCTCTCTCCTCTGCGTCAGCTGCGTCAGGTATCGGATACAAATGGTGGTCATGAAAAGAAATAGCCTTGCTCGGTGGAGTAGTTTAGTAGTTGGAGTTTTATTGAGAAAAAATCACAGATAACGCGTTTTGAGGGGTGGGACCCCCTCTTCGTCAGATCCAATGATGAATCATTGGATCTGATGAAGAGGGGGTCCCACCCCTCGAAACGCGTTATCTGTGATTTTTTCTCAATAAAACTCCAACTACTAAACTACTCCACCGAGCAAGGCTATTTCTTTTCATGACCACCATTTGTATCCGATACCTGCGAGCTGACGCAGAGGAGAGAGCGCTTTTTTGGACACCGATTTTTTTCCCCTGAGCACGATTGTCTCGGAGAAACTCTATCCATTGCATCCTCCAGACGTCCCGGACCCACAGGACGCCACGGTGTGAGCCGCACCTCCTAAATTCAGCCATTCCCGTTGCACCGGGAGACAAGCACTACATGGTGTTGTGGCCAGTGCACAACACCCCAAGGTGAGCAAAAACTGTTCATACATCTTCTGCTCAGTGTATTAAGAACTACATTTACGGCACATTGTCGCGCTATTCTTTTCTGTTTCTATTTTTCCATATATCAAGTATATTTAACCCCTTAAGGACGCAGGGTTTTTAATTTTTTCCCTCATCACCTTCTAAAAATCATAAAGCTTTCAATTTTGCACATAAAAATCCATATGATGGCTTATATTTTGCGCCACCAATTCTACTTTGAAGTGACAGTCATTTAACCAAAAAATCCACGGCGAAATGGGAAAAAAATTCATTGTGCGACAAAATTGAAGAAAAAATGCAATTTTGTAAATCTTGGGGGCTTCCGTTTCTACGCAGTGCATTTTTCGGTAAAAATGACACCTTATCTTTATTCTGTAGGTCCATACGGTTAAAATGATACCCTACTTATATAGGTTTGATTTTGTCTTATTTCTGAAAAAAATCATAACTACATGCAGGAAAATGTATACGTTAAAAATCCTCATCTTCTGACCCACTATAACTTTTTTATTTTTCCCCCTATGGGCCGGTATTGGGGCTCATTCTTTGCGCCATAATCTGAATTTATGGGTACCATTTTGGATTGATCTGACTTTTTGTTAATCACTTTTTATTAATTTTTTCATGATAAAAAAAGTGACCAAAAATATGCAATTTTGGACTTTGGAATTTTTTTGTGCGTACGCCATTGACCGTGCGGTTTAATTAACAATATATTTTTATAATTTGGACATTCCACACTCGGTGATGCCACATATGTTTATTTTTATTAACACTTTTTTTTTATTTTATGGGAAAAGGGGGGTGATTCAAACTTTTATTAGGGAAGGGGTTAAATGACCTTTATGAAACTTTTTTTTTCCACTTTTTTTTGCAATGTTTAGCTCTCATAGGGGGTTATAGGGGGCTATAACACTGCACACACTGATCTTTTACACTGATCCCTGCAAAGCCATAGCTTTGCATGGATCAGTGTTATAGGTGGTCGATTGCTCAAGCCTGTATCTCAGGCTTGGAGCAATCAATCGCCGATTGGACGCGATGGAGCAAGGTAACGGGACCTCTGCTTGTGTGCTAGCTGATCAGGACAGCCTGACTGAGTTGCCGGGAAGCTTCCACTTTCATTTTAGATGTGGCGATCAACTTTGATCGCCGTGTCTAAAGGGTTAATAGCATGTGGCACAACAATCGGTGCCGCACGCTATTAGCCCAGGGTCCCGGCTATCATAAGCTGCTGGCACTGACCTGGTATGACGCAGGGTCATGGTGTGACCCCATTTTAAATACCGGGACCGGGCGTAGGGCGTACATGTTATCATGGGTATCATTTTAATCTTATTGACCCAAAGAATAAAGAACACATGTCATTTTTACCGTAAATTGTACGGCGTGAAAACAAAACCTTCCAAAATTAGCAAAATTGCGGTTTTCTTTTTAATTTCACCACACAAATAGTATTTTTTTGGTTGCGCCATACATTTTATGGTAAAGTGAGTGATGGCATTACAGTGAACAACTGGTCACGCAAAAAACAAGCCCTCATACTAGTCTGTGGATGAAAATATAAAAGAGTTATGATTTTTTGAAGGCGAGGAGGAAAAAACGAAAACTTAAAAATTAAATTGTCTGCGTTCTTAAGGCCCAAATGGGCTGCGTCCTTAAGGGGTTAAAGGGGTACTACCGTGCTGACAACTTATCCCCTTTCTAAAGGATAGGGGATAAGTTGCCTGATCGCGCTGGGCCCCGCATATGGGGACCCCCGCGATCTTGCACACAGCACCCCGCTTTTAACAGGCCCTGGAGCGAACATCGCTCTGGGTCTGATGGCTGCCGATCACGGGGCGGAGTATCGTAACGTCACGGCTCCGCCTCCCTGTGATGTCACGCTCCGCCCCCTCAATGTTGCATTGAAGGGGCGGAGCGTGATGTCACACGGGGGCGGAGCTGTGACTTCACGATCACCAGCCCCGTCATCAGACCCGGAGCGGATGTTCGCTCCGGGGCCTGATGAGAGCGGGGTGCTGCATGCGAGATCGTGGGGGTTCCCAGCTGCGGGACCCTGCGCGATCAGGCAACTTATCCCCTATCCTTTAGATAGGGGATAAGTTGTCAGCATGTAGTACCCCTTTAACCCCTTAAGGACTTAGCCCATTTTGGCCTTAACCTCTTCAGGACTTGGGGCGTATGCATAAGTCCTGCATCCCGAGTCCTTAAGGATGTAGGGCGTATGCATACGCCTGTGGGAATTCCGGTCCCCCCCCGCTAGCCAGTTGGGGACCGGACCGGGATACCTGCTTGAATCATTCAGCAGGCATCCCGGCACATCGCCGAGGGGGGTCTTTAGACCCCTCAATGTCAGCGATCGCGGAAAATCGAATGTCAATTCAGACATGCGATTTTCTGCTATTCCGGGCTGATCGGGTCTCTGGTGACCCGATCACCCGGAAAATAGGGAGGATTGGAGCTGTCAGTGACAGCCCCGATCATCCTGAGGGATAGGAGCGAGGTCGCAGTGCTGCGATCTCCTCCTATCCCCTGCCATTGGTCAGAAATTAATTCTGACCAATGGCAGCGCAGGACAGTGGATTACATAGTTACATAGTTAGTACGGTCGAAAAAAGACATATGTCCATCAAGTTCAACCAGGGAATTGAAGGGGTAGGGGTGTGGCGCGATATTGGGGAAGGGATGGGATTTTATATTTCTTCATAAGCATTAATGTTATTTTGTTCCAGGAATGTATCTAATCCTGTTTTAAAGCTGTTCATTTTTCCTGCTGTGACCAGTTCCTGAGGTAGACTGTTCCATAAGTTCACAGTTATCATGGTAAAGAAGGCGTGTCGCCCCTTGAGACTGAACTTTTTCTTCTCCAGACGGAGGGAGTGCCCCCTCGTCCTTTGGGGGGGTTTAACCTGGAACAGTTTTTCTCCATATTTTTTGTATGGGCCATTAATATACTTATATACGTTTATCATATCCCCCCTTAAACGTCTCTTCTCAAGACTAAACAATTGTAACTCCTTTAATCGCTGCTCATAGCTAAGATGTTCCATGCCCCATATCAGTTTAGTCGCGCGTCTCTGCACCCTTTCCAGCTCCACAGTGTCCCTTTTATGTACATGCGACCAAAACTGAACAGCATATTCCAGGTGAGGAAAGTTGCAGTAAAGCGATCTTTACTCTGGCAACCACTAGGAAGGCCTAACTGCAACTCCCAGCATGCCCAGACAGCCAAAGGCTGTCTGGGCATGCTGGGAGTTGCAGTTTTGCAACATCTGGAGGGTCACTGTGTTGAGACCACTGTTACAGTGGTAACCAAACGGTAGCCCTCCAGATGTTGCCAAACTACAACTCTCAGCACGTCTAGACTGCCCAGGCATGCTGGGAGTTGTAGTTCTGTAACATCTGTCCCTTCAGATTTTGCAATTTTCATGAAATTTTTGAAAATTGCTGCTCTACTTTGAAGCCCTCAAATTTTTTCAAAAAGTAAAAATATGTCCATTTTATGATGCCAACATAAAATTTATTTGGAATATCCATTTTCCTTACAAGCAGAGAGCTTCAAAGTTAGAAAAATGCTAAATTTTCATGAAATTTTGGGATTTTTCACCAAAAAAGGATGCAAGTAACAACGAAAATTTACCACCAAAATAAAGTAGAATATTTCACGAAAATACAATCTCAGAATCAGAATATTCGGTAAAACCATTTTTGAGTCATTAATGCGTAAAGTGACGGTGGTCAGAATTGCGAAAAAGGGCTCAGTCCTTAAGGTGAAAAAGGGCTGCGTCCTTAACCCCTTAACGACGCAGGACGTATATTTACGTCCTGCGCCGGCTCCCGCGATATGAAGCGGGATCGCGCCGCGATCCCGCGATATGAAGCGGGATCGCGCCGCGATCCCGCATCATATCGCGTCGGTCCCGGCGGTAATCAACGGCCGGGACCCGCGGCTAATACCACACATCGCCGATCGCGGCGATGTGCGGTATTAACCCTTTAGAAGCGGCGGTCAAAGCTGACCGCCGCTTCTAAAGTGAAAGTGAAAGTGACCCGGCTGCTCAGTCGGGCTGTTCGGGACCGCCGCGGTGAAATCGCGGCGTCCCGAACAGCTGATCGGACACCGGGAGGGCTCTTACCTGCCTCCCCGGTGTCCGATCGACGAATGACTGCTCCGTGCCTGAGATCCAGGCAGGAGCAGTCAAGCGCCGATAATGCTGATCACAGGCGTGTTAATGCACGCCAGTGATCAGCATTAGAGATCAGTGTGTGCAGTGTTATAGGTCCCTATGGGACCTATAACACTGCAAAAAAAATGTAAAAAAAAAGTGTTAATAAAGGTCATTTAACCCCTTCCCTAATAAAAGTTTGAATCACCCCCCTTTTCCCATAAAAAAAATAAAACAGTGTAAAAAAAATAAAAAATAAACATATGTGGTATCGCCGCGTGCGTAAATGTCCGAACTATAAAAATATATCATTAATTAAGCCGTACGGTCAATGGCGTACGCGCAAAAAAATTCCAAAGTCCAAAAAAGCGTATTTTGGTCACTTTTTATATCATTAAAAAATGAATAAAAAGTGATCAAAAAGTCTGATCAAAACAAAAATCATACCGATAAAAACTTCAGATCACGGCGCAAAAAATGAGTCCTCACACCACCCCATACGTGGAAAAATAAAAAAGTTATAGGGGTCAGAAGATGACATTTTTAAACGTATAAATTTTCCTGCATGTAGTTATGATTTTTTCCAGAAGTGCGACAAAATCAAACCTATATAAGTAGGGTATCATTTTAACCGTATGGACCTACAGAATAATGATAAGGTGTAATTTTTACCGAAATATGCACTGCGTAGAAACGAAAGCCCCCAAAAGTTACAAAATTGCGTTTTTTTTTCGATTTTGTCGCACAATGATTTTTTTTTCCGTTTCGCCGTGCATTTTTGGGTAAAATGACTAATGTCACTGCAAAGTAGAATTGGCGACGCAAAAAATAAGCCATAATATGGATTTTTAGGTGGAAAATTGAAAGGGTTATGATTTTTAAAAGGTAAGGAGGAAAAAACGAAAGTGCAAAAACGGAAAAACCCTGAGTCCTTAAGGGGTTAAAGGGTTAATATATGGGCACTGTCAGATTCAAATCTTTTTATATACTGTACATCTTGGCAAAATATTAACCTTTCTAATATACTTCATAAGAACCTTTTATTTCCTTTTTATAGAATACATGGCTTATAAAATCATGGTTTTGTACAAGCAGGGAATCCCTAGGGGACCCATCTGCAGCTCTGCGATGTAATTGCAGGCTGCAGATGGGTTGCCAGGGAAGAATGGGAACCTACCCATCTTTCCTGGTCCTCAGTGTAATTCTGAATAATTTTAGAGGGCAGTTTTGATTTTGAAGTTTCCTTAAAAATAGGAAAAAATTATTATATTATAGGCCTTCAAATGTCCTAAAATCTTACACCCTAAGACTAAGGGGACAAAAAATAAAAGCAAAAAATAGCAAAATAAAGATGTTTACAATAAATAAAATGTAAAAATGTATTAACAAATGGCCCTTTCCCAATAAAGCCACTAAAAAAAAAATTGTGAAATCCGTACAAAAATCTGTACAAAAAAATAAAATGCAAGAATTGTTAATTTTGGTCACATTGGGGGAGATTTATTAATACCTGTCCAGAGGAAAAGTTGCCCATAGTAACCAATCAGTTCGCTTCTTTAACAAGGCCTCAGCAAAATGAAAGAAGCAATCCAATTGGTTCCTTTGAACAGGTTTTGCAAAATCTCCCCTATTGTCTTCAAAATGCGCAATATCATGTATTGCAAAAATTGTGCTAATAAACACAGAGATGTGAAAATTCCATCGCCCGACACCCGGTAAATGCAGTTTCAGGCCCCGGGCAGGTGAATTTCTATGACATTTAGCCCTGCTTTGGGCTAGCAAAGCTGGACAGAACACCCGGCGGCAATCAGGGTGTATGGACTGGGCTCCTGACTTGAGCTCGCTCCATACCCGGTGGCTCCCAGCTGATTTCAGTAGTTGGGGCCGCCGCTAATACCCCGTCATGGGCGATCGCTGCGAGCGGCTATTAACACTTTAGATCAACTTTGACAGCGGTGTCTAAAGGGATCTTTTAACCATCCCTGGTGGTCTAATGTACACTGAAGTACAATCGTGGGTGCTCACCTCTTCCTCAATGGCTGCTATGGATCTGTATTTGACTGAGCATACCTGGGGCAGGCTCAATCAAATGAGCACAGATCACACAGATCAATGGAGTTTGCATTGATCTGTATGACTTTTAGAAGAAATCTTTAGATTCCTTCTAAGGGTACGTTCATACTACGGAATTCCCGCAGAATACCAATGGCGTAATTCCGCGGTGTGAACTTAACATTAGTGTGAATGGGTCTCATACAGCCCAGTATATGGAAAAATAAATATGTTATAGGGGTCAGAAAATGGCAATAAAAAATAAAAAAATTATCGAAAAAGTTTAGAATTTTAATTAGTAAAACATGACAGAAACTAAACAAATCTGGTATTGCTGTAATCAGGGCGACCTAAAGAATCAAAATAGCATGCAAGTCAGACCAGCCAGGTGAGTGGCTTAAAAAATAAAAATCCCAAATTTGCCAAAATTGCTTTTTTTTTTTCACCTCACAAATACATTTTTGTTCATCGGAACATACAGTCATGGCCATAAATGTTGGCACCCCTGAAGTTTTTCAAGAAAATGTATTTCTCACAGAAAAGGATTGAAGTAACACATGTTTTGCTATACACATGTTTATTCTCTTTGTGTGCATTGGAACTAAACCAAAAAAGGGAGGAAAAAAAGCAAGTTGGACATAATGTAACACCAAACTTCAAAAATGGGCTGGACAAAATTATTGGCACCCTTTCAAAATTGTGGGAAAATAAGATTGTGTCAGGCATGTGATGCTCCTTTAACCCCTTAACGACCACGGACGCAAATGTACGTCCTGGTTTGGCGGGACTTCCCTCACCAGGACATACATTTACGTCCTGTGTATGACCGCGAGCATCGGAACGGTGCACGCGTCATACACGGCAGGTTCCGGCTGCTAGTAGCAGCCGGGGACCTGCCAGTAATGGCAGACATCCGCGATTGTGCGGATGTCCACCATTAACCCCTCAGATGCCGTGATCAATACAGATCACGGCATCTGTGGCAGTGTGGTACTTTGAATGGATGATCGGATCGCCCGCAGTGCTGCCGCGGCGATCTGATCATCCAGCATGGTGGCCGGAGGTCCCCTCTCCTGGCTCTGGCCGTCTCCCGGGGTCTTCTGCTCTGGTCTGCGATCGAGCAGACCAGAGCAGGAGATAGCCGATAATGCTGATCAGTGCTATGTCCTATACATAGCACTGAACAGTATTAGCAATCAAGGGATTGCTATAGATAGTCCCCTATGGGGACATAAAAAGTGTAAAAAAAAAAAGTTGAAAAATGTAAAAAAAAAAAAGTGAAAAATCCCCTCCCCCAATAAAAATGAAAATTGTCAGTTTTTCCCATTTTACCCCCAAAAAGCGTAATTAAAAAAAAAAATAAACATATTTGGTATCGCCGCATGCGTAAATTTCCGTACTATCAAAATATAATGTTAATTATCCCGTATGGTGAATGGCGTAAACGCAAAAATTTAAAAAGTCCAAAAATGCAGCTTTTTTGTCACATTTAATAAAAAAATGATCTAAAAGTTTTATATATGCAAATGTGGTATCGATAAAAAGTACAGATGACGGCACAAAAAATGAGCCCTCATACCGCCCTATATATGGAAAAATGAAAAAGTTATAGGTGGTCAAAATAGCGCGATTTTAGATTACTGATTTTGTACAAAAAGTTTTAGATTCTTTTTAAGCGGTACAAAAATATAAAAGTGTGTAGCCATGGGTATAATTTTAGTCGTATTGACCCACAGAATAAAGAACACATGTCATTTTTTGCCGTAATGTGTATAGTGTGAAAACAAAACCCTCCAAAATGTGCATAATTGTGGTTTTCATTTAAATTTCTTCCCTAAAAATGTTTTTTTTGGGTTCGCCGTACATTTTATGGTAAAATGAGAGGCTTCATTACAAAACACAATTGGTCACGCAAAAAACAAGCCCTTATATGGGTCTGTAGATGGAAATATAAAGGAGTTATGGATTTTAGAAGGCGAAGAGGAAAAAACAAAAACACTAAAATAAAATTGGCCTGGTCCTTAACCCCTTAAGGACCGGGGGGTTTTCCGTTTTTGCATTTTTGTTTTTTGCTCCTTGCCTTTAAAAAATCATAACTCTTTCAATTTTGCACCTAAAAATCCATATGATGACTTATTTTTTGCGCCACCAATTCTACTTTGTAATGACGTCAGTCATTTTGCCCAAAAATCTACGGGGAAAAAAATCATTGTGCGACAAAATTGAAAAAAAAAACGCCGTTTTGTAACTTTTGGGGGCTTCCGTTTCTACGTAGTAAATTTTTCGGTAAAAATGACACCTTATCTTTATTCTGTAGGTCCATACGATTAAAATGATACCCTACTTATATAGGTTTGATTTTGTCGGACTTCTGGAAAAAATCATAACTACATGCTGGAAAATTTATACGTTTAAAATTGTCATCTTCTGACCCCTATAACTTTTTTATTTTTCCGTGTATGGGGCGGTATGAGGGCTCATTTTTTGCGCCGTGATATGAAGTTTTTAACGGTACCTTTTTTGCATTGATAGGACTTATTGATCATTTTTAACCCCTTAGCGATCTCGCATCATATCGCGTCGTTCCTGGCGCTCATCAACGGCCGGGACCCGCGGCTAATACCACACATCGCCGATCGCGGCGATGTGCGGTATTAACCCTTTAGAAGCGGCGGTCAAAGCTTCTAAAGTGAAAGGGACCCGGCTGCTCAGTCGGGCTGTTCGGGACCACCGCGGTGAAATTGCGGCGTCCCGAACAGCTGACCGGACACCGGGAGGGCCCTTACCTGCCTCCTCGGTGTCCGATCGACGAATGACTGCTCCGTGCCTGAGATCCAGGCAGGAGCAGTCAAGCGCCGATAACACTGATCACAGACGTGTTAATACACCACTGTGATCAGGATGAGAGATCAGTGTGTGCAGTGTTATAGGTCCCTATGGGACCTATAACACTGCAAAAAAAATGTTTAAAAAAAGGGCTAATAAAGGTCATTTAACCCCTTCCCTAATAAAAGTTTGAATCACCCCCCTTTTCCCATAAAAAAATAAAACAGTGTAAAAAAAATAACAAATAAACATATGTGGTATCGCCGCGTGCGTAAATGTCCGAACTATAAAAATATATCATTAATTAAACCGCACGGTCAATGACGTACGCGCAAAAAAAAATTCCAAAGTCCAAAAATGCGTATTTTGGTCACTTTTTATACCATTAAAAAATGAATAAAAAGTGATCAAAAAGTCCGATCAAAACAAAGATCATACCGATAAAAACTTCAGATCACGGCGCAAAAAATGAGTCCTCATACCGCTCTGTACGTGGAAAAATAAAAAAAGTTATAGGGGTCAGAAGATGACATTTTTAAACGTATAAATTTTCCTGCATGTAGTTATGATTTTTTCCAGAAGTGCGACAAAATCAAACCTATATAAGTAGGGTATCATTTTAACCATATGGACCTACAGAATAATGATAAGGTGTAATTTTTACCGAAATATGCACTGCGTAGAAACGGAAGCCCCCAAAAGTTACAAAATGGCGTGTTTTTTTTTTATTTTGTCGGACACAGATTTTTTTTTCCGTTTCGCTGAGCATTTTTGGGTAAAATGACTGTCACTGCAAAGTAGAATTGGCGACGCAAAAAATAAGCCATAATATGGATTTTTAGGTGGAAAATTGAAAGGGTTATGATTTTTAAAAGGTAAGGAGGAAAAAACGAAAGTGCAAAAACGGAAAAACCCTGAGTCCTTAAGGGGTTAAAGGATATAAAAAGTGACCAAAAATGCACTATTTTGGAGTTTGGAATTTTTTCGCGCGCACGCCATTGACCGAGCGGTTTAATTAATGATATATTTTCATAATTCGGACATTTCCGCACGCGGTGATACCATATATGTTTATTTTTATTTTTATTTACACTTTTTTTTTTATTGGAAAAGGGGGGTGATTCAAACTTAATAGGGGAGGAGTTAAATGATCTTTATTCACTTTTTTTTTCACTTTTTTTTGCAGTGTTATAGGTCCCATAGGGACCTATAACACTGCACATACTGATCTTCATCATTGATCACTGGTTTCTCATAAGAAACCAGTGATCAACGATTCTGCCGCATGACTGCTCATGCCTGGATCTCAGGCACTGAGCAGTCATTCGGCGATCGGACAGCGAGGAGGCAGGACAGGACAGCTGTCCTGTCAGCTGTTCGGGATGCCGCGATTAGCCGCGGCTATCCCGAACAGCCCGACTGAGCTAGCCGTCAACTTTCACTTTCACTTTTAGCCGAGCGGCTCAACTGAGCGTGCGGCTAAAGGGTTAATAGCGCACGGCGCCGCGATCGGCACTGCGCGCTATTAGAGGCGGGTCCCGGCTTCACTATGACGCCGGGCCCGCCGTGATATGACGCGGGGTTACTGTGTAACCCCGCATTATATCAGGAGAGCAGGACCAAGGACGTATCGGTACGTCCTTGGTCCTTAAGGGGTTAAAGGAGTACTCCGGCGCGCACTTTTTCCCTTTTATCCCGTTCGGGCTGCAAAATAAAAGAAAATACACTTTCTCTTACCTGCCAACGAGCCCCCGTAGCTCCGGTACACTTCGGTACAGGTGTTCGGTCCCCGGGCTGTATTCTTCTTACTTCCTGTTAGCCCAGCACGTCACACGGAGCTTCAGCCTATCACCGGCCGCAGCGATGTCCCGCCTCGGCCGGTGATAGGCTGAAGCTCCGTGTGACGTGCTGGGCTAACAGGAAGTAAGAAGAATACAGCCCGGGGACCGAACACCTGTACCGGAGCTTCAGGGGCTCGTTGCAGGTAAGAGAAAGTGTGTTTTCTTTTATTTTGCAGCCCGGACGGGATAAAAGGAAAAAAGTATGCGCCGGAGTACTCCTTTAAGGTGAAAATGGTATAACCAAAAAAGTTAGGACAAATTCCTCAAGTATCAACAATAGCTTACATAACAATATATATCCCCCAATATGATTAAGCTAATAAATGAAAAACCACACAGTATAAATATATTAAATTCACTTTTATTAGTAGATAAATCAACCCAAAATACCCATAAAAACATAAACACAATCAATAGACATATTAAAATTTGATGGGGGAGCTAGGATCACATAACATGATTGATGTCAAAAAATACATACAAAAGAGTATACATGATAGTAATAACAATAAATATGGCAGCCTTTATATCGGTGTCTATAAATTATATTAGTTAATCAAAAATATTGAACCCTGTGTTCATATAATGAATGCCAGTTGATGCTGATGGCAAATGGTAGTGCAAAAGTCAGTTAGTAATGCATATATATGTAACAGTACAATGACTATAACCGCATGAAAAAACTAAAGTGCATATAGTTATTATTGCACTCAAAAAACTGACATTATATATAATATATAGCAGCAGATAGCATTAAGGTACATATGTTGTTATTGCACAAAAAAACTGGCAGTATAAGCAGTATAGCAGCAAATGGCATTGTGCATAAGGAATAAATAGAGTGCATCAATATGGCAGTGAACAAAGGTTAAAGAACGCCCAAAAGGGAACAATAGTAAAAGAGATACCAATGATAATCCTCAGATGTCAATAACAATAAAGAAAGTGCTGACCACAGATCCCAGGCTCCCCCACCTCACCCTCCAACGCGTTTCGCCACTGCTTTGTCCAGGAGCAGTGAGGTGGGAGAGATATACCTGTCCGGGGGTCCTGATGGCCAATCAATGTGGCCGCTTGCTTGGCTTTGCAGCACGCTGTATTCCCCCCCCCACCCCCCCCCCCCACCCCCGCCCGGGCTGGGGACACGCACTTCCGGCATCGACGAGGGCGCATGATCCTTAAGGGGTTAAAGGAAAACTGTCAGATATTTTCTCCCGCACTATCCACAGTACTGGTGGATAGTGCGGGAGACGCTGATTAAAATGAGCCCTACCTTACCCGGATCCGCCCGGCTGTTCGCCCGCAATTGTGTTTTTATTCTATGTGTATATCTTGCTGTAACTGGCACGGGCGGGGCTTCTGCAGTGACGTTAGCGCCGCTTATGAATATTCATCCCTCCTCCCTCCAGTTCTCCCTCTCTTCGCCGCTCCTAACTGGAGGGAGGGGGATGAATATTCATAAGCGGCACGGATGTCAGTGCAGAAGCCCCACCTGTGCCAGTTACAGAAAGATAAAAATAGAATAAAAACACAATTGCGGGCGAACTGCCAGGCAGATCCGGGTAAGGTAGGGCTCGTTTTAATCAGCGTCTCCCGCACTATCCGCCAATACTGTGGATAGTGCGGGGGAAGTAACAGGTGTGGGCAATATAAAAATCACACCTGAAAGCAGATAAAAAGGACAGAAGTTCACTTAGTCTTTGCATTGTGTGTCTGTGTGTTCTACAATAAGCATGGACAACAGAAAGAGGAGAAGAGAACTGTCTGAGGACTTAAGAACCAAAATTGTGGAAAAATACCAACAATCACAAGGTTACAAGTCCATCTCCAGAGATCTAGATTTGCCTTTGTCCACAGTGCGCAACATTATCAAGAAGTTTGCAACCCATGGCACTGTAGCTAGTCTCCCTTGGGTGTGGACGGGAGAGAAAAATTGATGAAAGGTGTCAACGCAGGATAGTCCAGATGGTGGATAAGCAGCCCCAAACAAGTTCCAAAGATATTCAAGCTGTTCTGCAGGCTCAGGGAGCATTAGTGTCAGCATGAACTGTCGACATTTAAATGAAATGAAACGCTATGGCAGGAGACCCAGGAGGACCCCACTGCTGACACAGAGACATAAAAAAGCAAGAATACATTTTGCCAAAATGAACTTGAGTAAGCCAAAATCCTTCTGGGAAAATGTCTTGTGGACAGATGAGACCAAGATAGAGCTTTTTGGTGAAGCACATCATTCTACTGTTTACCGAAAACGGAATAAGGCCTACAAAGAAAAGAACACAGGCAAACATTTTTCATTGTCTTTAGACTGTTTTTTTTGTGTCTACAAAAGGGCACAAGCAGGTTTATTTGCGCATTTTGGCTTACACATTTCTGCTGATTTTGAGTTGCAATCCACTGATTTTGGCAATACACATGATATGGAAGGGTTTTATGAACTGCGCCATTCTGTGAAAAGACGCAAAAAAGGTGTGCAAACCTCTTAACTGAGCTTTTTGATGTATGTGAAGAGAAATTTCAGAAAATGTGTATCTGCACAAATTTTTTTATTATTTTTTATTATTCAAAAGTGTTTTTATTAAACAGAAATGGGTCAAAGCAAATCAAACACGTAACAAGTCCACTGTAGGCAATGAACCGCAAATCGACATGAAAAATGCAGAATAAAGGATAACTCAAGCGTAAATCCGCTACCCTGGACAGAGTTGTATGCGGGTACAGGTACAATTTAGCTATAGAAGGCACTCAAAATCTTTCAACATGGATGAGTGATATATCACACTAGACTGGGTAGAAATATAAAACAGAGTAGAACTTCTAACAATAGGAAAAGAAAATAGAAGTGTAAAGTAGTACATAAAAGGAAGGATGAAATAGGAAGACCAGGGGAGAAAGCAGACACAGAAAGTAGAGCTATCGCCCCCCCCCCCCCCCCCAGTACTAACCTGTCCATCAACGGCTACCCCAAGTGCACCACGTCCACGGAAAAAGAAACAGCATTCGCCATGGCCAAACATATTCGAGTCAACCATCACAAGCACAGGTGCAGGTCGGAGAAGAGTTGTCCCACTCAAGAACTATTCTATTGTGAGCGAAAGGACGGGGACTCCACAAATGTCAGCCACGGCAACCAAATCGCCGTGTATTTGGCTTGGCGGCCATTTGAGTCCGCCAACAATTCCTCCATTCTGCAAATGGACAGGACCTCCTTGTACCAGTCCGAGACTGTGGGTGGAAGCGTGTCCTTCCAACGTCTAGGAATTACAGCTCTAGCCACCACCAGTAGGAAGTGGGCCAACAGTTTGGAGGGGGTCTTCCTGGACACCGGCAGAATGGAGAGCAAAAGGACTTTGGAATCGTTTGGATATATTATGCCGGAGACCGACTCTATATCAGATACCACTCGGGCCCAAAAAGCTGTCAGCGACAGACACGACCACCAGACGTGTAGCATAGTGCCCCCAGCCCCTCCACACCACAAGCAGTTATCGGGTACTTAGGGATAGATTCTGTGCAGCACCGCGGGCACCCTATACCACCGGGACAAGATTTTGTAATTGGTCTCTTGGGCTCGGCAAGAGAGAGACATTTTATGGCACAAATTAAAGGCCGCTGACCAGTCTGTTGGGGCAAATGAATTGCACAGTTCCGTCTCCCAAGCCCTCATGAACAGCGGGGGAATCTGTTCTACCTCCCCTGAGAGTATACCATAGATCTGAGAAACGGTTCGGGAAGGGGGGGAAGGAGGAAGCACACAATTCCTCAAAGGGGAGAAGGGGCCTATTTAGTCGCAGCTGCCGACCCATGGTGTCTACGAAGTGTTTAAGCTGGAGGTACTGCATGTGTGTCGCAGGCGTGCGGAGGTGCTCGGGCACCAGAGCTGAGTAGGGGCGGAGCATAGAACCATCCAGGAAGCGTCTTATTAGCAGTGTCGGGGGATCCGAAATTCCCAAGAAGGAGGAGCAACCCAGCCCGGGAGGGAAGAGGGGATTACCCAGGAGAGGAGTGAGGGGTCCGTCCTGTGAGCAGATAGACGTACGAGACAGGGTACACTGAAAAAGTTTAATCAGTTCCCCTATAACCCATGGGAAGGTCGACTGTCTAGTACCTGTCAGGGCATGAGGAGGTAACCACGGTAGAGCTCGGAAGGTTCTGGTCTCAATAGTGAGCTCCACGTCTATCCATCTCCTGGTTGAGGAGCCACCCAGAAAATCCAGGAATCTGGCGAGAGAGGCAGCCATATAGTAAGTTCTGCAGTCAGGGACTGCCAGCCCCCCCGACTGCTTCCGCCTGATTAAAACTGCTCTAGAAATCCTGGACGGTCTCCCCGCCCAGATAAACTTGCGGAACAGTCTGTCAAGTTTGCGGAAGAAAACAGGAGGGATGTATATTGGGACTGTCTGAAAAAGGTAGAGAAGTCTGGGTAGTACGTTCATTTTTAGGATACCCGTCCTACCCACCCACGAGAACATCCCGGTTGACCACCTCTCTAGATCCCTTTCCAAAGTTTGCAACAGGGGCAGGTAGTTTCGAGTAAATCCCTTTCTGGGGTCCACTGGGACCCAGATTCCTAAATATTTGATTGATCTCATGGCCCAACGAAACGGCTACTCCCTTTTTAGATGTGACACATCAGAGGCAGAGAGGGTGAGGTTCAGAGCAACACTTTTAGTTACATTAACCCTGTGGTTGCTGAAGGAGGATTAGCGGTCCAGAGCAGACATGATCGCGGGCAAAGAGGTCTGTGGGGAAGATATATAGAGTAGTAGGTTGTCCCCAAAGGCCGAACAGAGGTGCACACTACTCCCCAGGGTGAACCCCTGTATAGCGGGGTCCGATCTGAGTGCGATCAAGAGGTGCTCCATACATAAAACATACAATAGCGGGGAGAGCGGGCACCCCTGCCTCGTGCCTTTACGGACACCGATCGGGGAGGAAAGAGAACCGTTCACCCTAGCTCTAGCCTGGGGATCCCTACATAAGGCCAATATTCTACTCAACATAGCCGGACCCATCCCTATCTGCCTCAGTGCTTCCATGAACCCCCAGTTCACCCGATCAAACACCTTCTCGGCATCCAGGGACAAAAGCATCAGCGGCTGTTTAGTCGCCACCGCTCGATGAACAATGGTTGGACTTGATGGACGTATGTCTTTTTTCAACCATACTAACTATGTAACTATGTAACAATAGAGAAGGCTCGAATAGTGTTATCCCGAGCCTCTCTTGATCTGATGAAACCAGTTTGATCAGGGTGGATCAGAGGCCCCAGGACAGACGCCAGGCAGTCCGCCAGTATCTTAGCATACAGTTTCGTGTCCGCATTAAGGAGGAAATGGGTCGATAGCTAGAACATGAGTTCGGGTCACGCCCCTCCTTAGGGATGACAGTGATGACGGCACTGAGGGCCTCCGTGCGAAAACCCACATCAGGTTTTACATAGGAAGGGCAGGAGGTCGTCTTTCAGGGACTTAAAAAATTTGGCCGTGTACCCGTCCGGGCCCGGGCTCTTACCCGACTTCAGCTGCGAGATGGCCTGAGATATTTCCTCCTCCGTAAAATGAGCCTCAAAGAAATCTATATCCTCAGCAGAGAGGCGGGGAAGAGCCGTCCGCTGGACATAGTCAGCGAGGGCATCCGGAGGGGAGGATATAGGGGCATCCTGGGTCGGGAGATTATATAGGGCCGAGTACTATGACTCAAATGCCTCCAGAATTTCAGCAGTAAGATGGGTTTTCCTACCATCTCGAGCAGTAATAGACAGGACATATAATGACGCCCTCTTCTCTTTTAGGGCGCGGGCCAAGTGCCTCCCTGGTTTGTTGCCCCATTCATAGAATGTCTTCGAGCATTGCTGTCGATACCTTTTATAAGAGTCATTCAGCAAGGCACAAATATCATGTCTCGTCTTAATGAGATCCCTCAGTGTGGTTTCTTGTAGGGAGCGTTTATGTAGGGTCTCCAATGCAGAGAGCTGAGCATAGAGGCTCCGCAGCTTAGCTGCCTTTTCGCGTTTAAGACGAGTACCATGGCTGACCAGGACCCCTCGGAGCACATTCCCATTGAACAGGGAGGGGTGTCTGATCTGAAACATGGACTGCAAGGAAATCTGAGATATTTTTCCTCAGATCCACCAAACACACTGTGTCAAGTAGTAGGGACTCATTAAGGCGCCACATGAATCTCGGTCTGCTAAGGGAAGGCATAAAAATCGTACAAAACACCGGAGCGTGATCTGACAAAAATAGGTGGCCAATTTGTGTGGAGGAAAGCCTGGGCAGATAAAAATGTTGCATAAAAATGTAGTCCAGTCTACTATACAGCCTATGAGGACTCGAAAAGTGTGTATAGTCCCTGTCCCCCGAATGCTGGAGACGCCATACATCGCACAACTGTAAGGAATGTAAGAGTTTCAGGAGTCTGCTCAGTTGACGATAAGAGAAAGCAGTGCTCTGCGATGACGTGTCCAGCAAAGGTTGGAGAGGGAGATTAAAATCCCCCCCCCCCCCATCAACAACATACCCTGGGTGAAAGACTCCAGGTCTTCCAAAGTCTTTAAAAGAAATGGGACTTGGGAGGTGTGGGGTGCGGATATGGACGCCACTGTCACCACCTGGTCTGGAACAGCACCCTTAACAAAAAGATAACGAGCCTCAGGGTCCGTTTTTACTTCTTGCACACTAAAAGGGAACGACCGGTGAAAACCGATAGAAACACCCCTAGAGCGTGAGTCGGGATTGGTACTGTGAGCCCAGGTGGTAAAGTACCGCCCCAACCCATCTGGAACACGACCCTCCTGTAAGTGGGTCTCTTGTAAGCAAAGTATTTTCACTCTCTGTTTGTGCATGTGATAAAGAATTTGGGACCTCTTCTCCGGCACATTAACCCCTTCATGACCCAGCCCATTTTCACCTTCAGGACCTGGGCATTTTTTGAAAATCTGACCACTGTTACTTTAAACATTAATAACTCTGGGATGCTTTTACTTATTCTGATTCAGAGATTGTTTTTTCGTGACATATTCTACTTTATGTTATTGGTAAAATTTCACTGATATTTGCATCCTTTCTTGGTAAAAAATCTAAAAATGTCATGAAAATTTTAAAAATTTTGCATATTTCTAACTTTGAAAGTCTCTGCTTGTAAGGAAAATGGATATTCCAAATAAATTACATATTGATTCACATATACAATATGTCTACTTTATGTTTGCATAAAAAAATTGACAAGTTTTTTCCTTTGGAAGACACCAGAGGGCTTCAAAGTTCTGCAGCAATTTTCCAATTTTTCTCAAGATTTTCAAAATCGTACTTTTTCAGGGACCAGTTCAGATTGGAAGTGGATTTAAAGGGTCTTCATATTAGAAATACCCCATAAATGACCCCATTATAAAAACTGCACCCCCCAAAGTATTCAAAATGACATTCAGTAAGTGTTTTAACCCTTTAGGTGTTTCACAGGAATAGCAGCAAAGTGAAGGAGAAAATTCAAAATCTTAATTTTTTACACTCGCATGTTCTTGTAGACCCAATTTTTTAATTTTTACAAGGGGTAAAAGGAGAGAAATCACCCTAAAATTTGTAACCCAATTTCTCTCGAGTAAGGAAATACCTCATGTGTATGTCAAGTGTTCGGCGGGCGCAGTAGAGGGCTCAGAAGGGAAGGAGTGACAATGAGATTTTGGAGAGTGAGCTTTTCTGAAAGGGCTTTTGGGGGGCATGTTGCATTTAGGAAGCCCCTATGGTGCCAGAACAGTGGACCCCTCCACATGTGACCCCATTTTGGAAACTACACCCCTCATGGAATTTAATAAGGGGTACAGTGAGTATTTACACCCCACTGGCGTTTGACAGATATTTGAAACAGTGGACTGTGCAAATGAAAAATTTTATTTTTCATTTTCACAGACCACTGTTCCAAAAATCTGTCATACACCTGTGGGGTGTAAATGCTCACTGCACCCCTTATTAAATTCCATGAGGGGTGTAGTTTCCAAAATGGGGTGACATATGGATATTTATTGTTTTGCGTTTATGTCAAAACTGCTGTAACAATCAGCCACCCCTGTGCAAATCACCTCAAATGTACATGGTGCACTCTCCCTTCTGGGCCTTGTTGTGTGCCCCCAGAGCACTTTGCACCCACATATGGGGTATCTCCGTAGTCGGGAGAAATTGCATTATAAATTTTGAGGGTCTTTTTTCCCTTTTACCTCTTGTGAAAATGAAAAGTATAGGGCAACACCAGCATGTCAGTGTAAAAAATTTATTTTTTTACACTAACATGCTGGTGTAGACCCCAACTTCACCTTTTCATAAGGGGTTAAAGAAGAAAAAGCCCCCCAAAATTTGTAAGGCAATTTCTCCCGAGTACGGTGATACCCCATATGTGTCCCAAAACTATTGCCCTGAAATACGACAGGGCTCCAAAGTGAGAGAGCGCCATGCGCATTTGGGGCCTAAATTAGGGATTTGCATAGGGGTGGACATAGGGGTATTCTACGCCAGTGATTCCCAAACAGGGTGCCTCCAGCTGTTGCAAAACTCCCAGCATGCCTGGACAGTCAATGGCTGTCCGGCAATACTGGGAGTTGTTGTTTTGCAACAGCTGGAGGCTCCGTTTTGGAAACAGTAGCGTACCAGACGTTTTTCATTTTTTGGGGGGAGGGGGGCTGTGTAGGGGTATGTGTATATGTAGTGTTTTTTACTTTTTATTTTAGGTTAGTGTAGTGTTTTTAGGGTACAGTCACATGGGCAGAGGTTCACAGCAAGTTTGCCGCTGGGAGTTTGAGCTGCAGCGCAAAATTTGCGCCATCTCAAACTTGCAGCACTCACTGTAAACCTCCGCCCATGTGAGTGTACCCTGTACATTCACATTGGGGGGAGGGGGCAAACATCCAGCTGTTGCAAACTTCGAGTATGCCCTTTGGCTGTCTGTGCATGCTGGGAGTTGTAGTTTTGCAACATCTGGAGGTCCACAGTTTGGAGACCACTGTATAATGGTCTCCAATCTGTGCTCTTCCAGATGTGACAGAACTACAACTCCTAGCATGCCTGGACAGACTGACCATGCTGTGATTTGTAGTTTTGCAACATCTGGAAGAGCACAGATTGGAGACCATTATACTCTCAACCTCCTCTGGCGTTGCGGCATGGGCCATCCTGGGTTAGGGCGTCTGGCCGGAGAACGCTGAGAAGCCCTGACAGCAGGCGGGGGTGCAAAGGGGTCCTGCAGGAAGTCAGTCCAATCTGGCAGTTGCATAGGAGGGAGGCCCAGGTCAGTGAGAAAGAGTGGCAGTTCCTCAGGGACACGGAGAGATGCACTTATATCTCCGCAGTTGGCATATAGAGCGAAGGGGAAACCCCAGCGATAGGAGATATTCCTCTCCTGAAGAACTTGAAGCAGAGGTCGGAGTAGGGTACGTTGACGGAGAGTCCTCCTAGACAGATCCGGGTACAGGTGTAAGATGGCTCCATCAAAGTCTATCTCACCCCTCTGTCTCGCTTTGTGCATAATCTGCTCCTTTAACACATAGTGGTGTACCCGACAAATGACATCACGCGGACGGGTCAGTGCTGGGTGCCCTCAACGCCCGGTGCACCCTATCCAGCTCGATCGATGATTCAGGTGGGCGACCCAGTAACATATTAAAGATTCCTGTGACTGTAGTTAGGAGATCTTGAGAGCGGGTGGCTTCAGGCAAGCCGCATATGCGTATATTATTTCTGCGACTGCGATTCTCAATGTCATCAAGATGGTCAGCTAGAGCGTGATTAGTAAGCGATTGGGTCGCCACAGACTGCCGCATGTCTCTCAGCGAATCCATGACAGTAGATTGAAAGTCCTCCAGTGCTCTGACCTTGCCCTGCAGCTCAGCTACATCATTTTTAACAGGTTGAAGGTCTTGACGCCAAGCGTGTTTTAAATCAAGAGCCATAGCAGATATGTCAGACTTGGTTGGCAGGAGTGAGAGTAGGGCCTGCAGCTCAGGGTGTCCCTTCAGCAAAGCTACAGCCTGTGCTGGAGGCAGTAGAGAGGAGGCAAGAGGGTCTCTCTCCTTTGTCACTATGGAAGTCGGGCTGGGGATTGAGGCAGGGACAGTCCTAGGTCGGGCCTGAAGAGGTACTGCAGCACAATCAATTCTCACTGAGGCCTGGGCAGTAGTGTCGCCCCATCCCCCCGCTTCTTGTCTGGGGCCATTAACCTTGCTGGGGGCCTGTTCTCAGCCATGGGGGGCCAGTCCTGTGACAGGTAGGCAGGGCATGGGCCATTGGGGCTGTTCTGGCTGCCAAAGATGGAAGGGGTGCCCACAGAGGGCGAGCGTACCTCGATTATTGCAGATCCAGGGGGGGGGGGCTCCATCGCTGCCGCAGACATCGTCGTGCCCCCATTCTCCTCCTCACCCTCCGCTCGCAGCGTGGTCTACTCAGTGTCTCTCCCCCTCCGCTCCTTCAGCGCTGCAGGAGGAGAGGGCAGGTGGGGGGGTCTCCGGTGGCGGCACCGCTATCAGGTACGTGGCCGCGCAGCCTCCGGGTGGCCGACACTGTGAGGGGGCCGTCTCCTTTTCTGTGCCAGCAGCAGGCCTCGGCGGCTCACGCGGCGCCTGTGTCCGGGAAGGGAGATCCAAGAGGGCAGATAGTTGCGGTCCCCGTCCAGCGGCGCTTTGGTGCGTCACAGGAGGTGAGTGGGCGGGCAACTCCCTCAGCGAGGTCTCCCGTGCCATCTTGGACTGTGCAGGCATGAGGACTCCGGTGTTTGCAAGCCCCGAGAGAGGGCTAAAAAAGTTTGAGATGGTGACTGGAGGTGGCTGGGATGGTCCCCCAAGTTTCCTGTGCCTTCCTGTTCTTTTGGGTCACATGAGCACTAAAGAATCCCCTCAATTTAGGGCCGTGGGAGCGGAGCTCAGCAGGAGTGCGACTGTCTTCCTAACATGGAAGGCCACGCCCCTATCTGCACAAAATTTATCAAATGTTCTGTGACCATTTAATAAATTTGGTGCTCCTACACATTACCAGCACACACACAAAAAAAAAAAAGTGTAGAAAAATGCTTCACTTACACCTACTATGATAAATGCCGGCCACAGTACCTACAGTGAAATATGGTGGCGGTTCAATGATGTTTTGGAGTTGTTTTGCTGCCTCTGGCACTGGGTGCCTTGAATGTGTGCAAGGCATCATGAAATCTGAGGATTACCAAAGGATTTTGGGTCGCTCTGTACAGCCTAGTGTCAGAAAGCTGGGTTTGCATCCGAAATCTTTGGTCTTCCAGCAGGACAATGACCCCAAACATACATAGTTACATAGTTAGTACGGTCGAAAAAAGACATATGTCCATCAAGTTCAACCAGGGAATTAAGGGGTAGGGGTGTGGCGCGATATTGGGGAAGGGATGAGATTTTATATTTCTTCATAAGCATTAATCTTATTTTGTTCCAGGAATGTATCTAATCCTGTTTTAAAGCCGTTAATTGTTCCTGCTGTGACCAGTTCCTGAAGTAGACCGTTCCATAAATTCACAGTCCTCACGGTAAAGAAGGCGTGTCGCCCCTTGAGACTAAACTTTTTCTTCTCCAGACGGAGGGAGTGCCCCCTCGTCCTTTGGGGGGGTTTAACCTGGAACAGTTTTTCTCCATATTTTTTGTATGGGCCATTAATATACTTATATACGTTTATCATATCCCCCCTTAAACGTCTCTTCTCAAGACTAAACAATTGTAACTCCTTTAATCGCTCCTCATAGCTAAGATGTTCCATGCCCCATATTAGTTTAGTCGTGCGTCTCTGCACCCATTCCAACTCCGCAGTGTCCCTTTTATGGACAGGTGCCCAAAACTGAACAGCATATTCCAGGTAAGGCCGTACCAATGATTTATAAAGGGGGAGTATTATGTCCCTGTCCCTTGAGTCCATGCCTCTTTTGATACATGACAATATCCTGCCGGCTTTGGAAGCAGCAGCCTGACATTGCATGCTATTCTGTAGTCTGTGATCTACAAGTACACCCAGATCCTTCTCTACCAGTGACTCTGCCAGTTTAATCCCCCCTAAGACATACGATGCATGCAGGTTATTAGTACCCAGATGCATAACTTTACATTTATCCACATTGAACCTCATTTGCCAAGTGGATGCCCAGACACTTAGTCTATCCAAGTCATCTTGTAACTTATGCACATCCTCTATAGACTGTACCGTGCTACAAAGCTTGGTGTCATCTGCAAAGATAGAAACAGAGCTGTTAATACCATCCTCTATATCATTGATAAATAAATTAAACAACAGCGGTCCCAGTACTGAACCTTGGGGTACACCACTAATAACCGGGGACCAATCAGAGTACGAATCATTGACCACCACTCTCTGGGTACGATCCATGAGCCAGTGTTCAATCCAGTTACAAACTAAAATTTCCAAACCCAAAGACCTTAACTTACCTGTCAGACGTCTATGAGGGACAGTATCAAACGCTTTAGCAAAATCCAGAAACACTATATCCACAGCCATTCCTCTGTCAAGGCTTCTACTCACCTCTTCATAAAAGCAAATTAGATTGGTTTGACAACTTCTATCCTTAGTAAACCCATGCTGGCTATCACTTATAATACAATTATCCCCTATGTATTCCTGTATGTAATCCCTTATAAGTCCTTCAAACAATTTACCCACAATGCACGTTAAACTTACCGGTCTATAGTTTCCTGGGGAAGACCTAGAGCCCTTTTTGAAGATTGGCACCACATTCGCCTTGCGCCAGTCCCTTGGCACAATACCAGACACCAAGAATCTCTAAATATCATGAACAGGGGTACAGATATTACTGAACTTACCTCTCTAAGAACTCTTGGGTGTAGTCCATCCGGTCCTGGGGATTTGCTTACATTTATATCACTTAACTTACCTTGTACCATCTCTACATTAAGCCAGTTCAGTACATTACATGATGTGTTACCAGCACTGACCTGGCCAATGTCAGCTCCTTCTTCCATAGTGTATACAGAACTAAAGAACCCATTCAGTAGCTCCGCCTTCTCTTGATCGCCTGTGACAACCTCCCCATTATCATTATTAAGGGGTCCTACATGCTCTGTCCTTGGTTTTTTTGCATTTATATATCTAAAAAAATATTTAGGATTAGTTTTGCTTTCTTTGGCCACCTGTCTCTCGTTTTGAATTTTTGCTGTTTTTTTACATTTTTACAGATTTTATTAAGCTCTTTGTACTGTTTAAATGTTATCGCTGACCCATCAGATTTGTATTTTTTGAAGGCTATTTTTTTGTTGTTTATTGCTCTTTTAACATCATGTGTCAGCCATGTAGGATTTAGTTTTAATCGTTTATATTTGTTCCCCTTTGGTATATATTTAGCTGTATAGTTGTTTAGAGTTGATTTAAAGATGTCCCATTTACCTTCTGTATCAGTATTTGACAACACCTCCACCCAGTCTATGTCCTGTAGTGCAGCCCTCAGCCCAGGGAAATTTGCCTTTTTGAAGTTATATGTTTTTGCCTTCCCCGCCTGTCTTTGTTTTCTACATTTTAAGTCAAAAGTAACTATATTGTGGTCGCTATTACCAAGGTTTTCCCGCACAGTTACATTACCAACCAGCTCTGCGTTGTTGGAAATGATCAGATCCAACAAGGCATCACTTCTTGTTGGGTCCTCCACAAACTGGCCCATAAAATTATCCTGCAATAAATTTAGGAATTGTCGCCCCTTTGTAGTTTTAGCCAACCCCGGACCCCAATCTATATCTGGATAGTTAAAATCTTCCATTATTACCACTGTACCTGCCCGGGCGGCCCTCTCTATTTGTTTATGAAGCCGAACTTCTATCTCTTCAGTGATATTAGGGGGTCTGTAGATTACACCAAATACTATTTTTTCAGTATTTCCCTCCTTTTGTAATTCTACCCACAATGATTCCACATCCTCAGAATCATCACACACTATGGCATCGTTCACACTGACTTTCATACCACTTCTTACATACAGACAGACTCCACCACCTTTTCTGTTCATTCTATCCTTGCGAAACAATGTAAACCCCTGCAGATTGACAGCCCAGTCATGCGAGGAGTCCAGCCATGTCTCAGTGACCCCAACTATATCAATATGTTCCTCCAGTATCAAGGCCTCAAGCTCCCCCATTTTATTTGCTAGGCTTCTGGCATTTGTGAACATACACTTTACATTTCCATCCTTTATGTTATTGGGGTTAATGGGATTCAAGGGTGTAAGTTTTATTTTCCTATGAAGCTTATTCCTATTAACTATTCTAACCCCTCCCTCCGCTCCACCCCCAGGTACATTTATAATTCCCACCTCTCTATCTACACTATCTTCCCCCTCTTTGCTGTAGGTTCCCTCCCCCCAAGTCCCTAGTTTAAACACTCCTCCACCCTTCTAGCCATCTTCTCCCCAAGCAAAGCTGCACCCTCCCCATTGAGGTGCAGCCCGTCCCTATGGTAGAGCCGTTAACCGACAGCGAAGTCAGCCCAGTTCTCCATGAACCCAAACCCTTCCTTCCTACACCAGCTTCTGAGCCACTTGTTTACCTCCCTGATCTCCCGCTGCCTCTCTGGTGCGGCTCGTGGTACTGGTAGTATTTCAGAAAAGACTACCTTGGAGGTCCTTGCCTTAAGCTTGCGGCCTAAGTCCCTGAAATCATTTTTAAGGACACTCCACCTACCTCTTACTTTGTCATTGGTGCCAATATGTACCATGACTGCTGGGTCCTCTCCAGCCCCGCCCAACAACCTGTCAACCCGATCCGCGATGTGCCGAACTCGTGCGCCAGGCAGACAACACACTGTTCGGCGATCCCAGTCTTTGTGACAGATTGCCCTGTCTGTCCCCCTAATAATTGAGTCCCCCACCACTAGTACCTGTCTGGCCTGCCCTGTACTCCTCCCTCCCTCCTTACTGGAGCAGACACCCCCCTGGCGGTCAGAGGCGGTATCCTGCTGCAGTTCTGCTAGCTCTGTAATGGCATCCCCCTCATCTGCC